>NW_013813852.1:0-487 GCF_000517525.1 Limulus polyphemus
AACAAGATTATAACTAAGTTTCCATTGTCAAACTTTTTTACAACAGGATTATAACTAAGTTTCCATTGTCAAACTTTTTACAACAGGATTATAACCAAGTTTCCCTTGGCAGACTTTTTACAAAAGGATTATAACCAAGTTTCCTTTGGCAGACTTTTTACAACAGGATTATAACTAAGTTTCCATTGTCAAACTTTTTACAACAGGATTATAACCAAGTTTCCATTGGCAAACTTGTTACAACAGGATTATAACTAAGATTGCTGTGGCAGACTTTTTACAACATTGCCGCAAATTTTTAATCGCTGGTTTTAAAAGAAACATGTGGATCTATTTCAGTATTAAATAAAAGAAGCGACAGTCTCCTGACTATGATGGTCGTTAATATTCTAGACACTACTATTTCTTGTGCTGTTAACATAAATCCCTGTTTACCGTTATAACTCTTCTTTGGAACAATCAACATAATGCGATAAGGTTTCCTGCT
>NW_013813853.1:0-488 GCF_000517525.1 Limulus polyphemus
CCACGTCAGCTTATAAAATTCTATAAATTTATAAGTAAAATAAAACACAACTAATGAAAGAGCTAAGACTTGTTCCATAGTTTAGGCTGGAGGATTGGTTATATAAACGAAGATACTTAACATCAGTATCATTGAGTTTAGGTGTTCTGCCTCTTTGTTTCCTATTTTCAAATTTACCTGTCTCAGTCTCACGATCTAGGGTGTACTTCATAGCGTTTGGGGAGCATTTGAAGTCTGAGCAATTTGTCGGAGAGTCCAACCAGCATCACGTAAAACTTTTATGTGAACTTTCTGCTCTACTGACAATTCTCTATGCTTTTTGGGCCATGCCATGACAACAAAGCTTAATATATAGTGTCAAACACTGTTTTTATCAAGGTTTATTTGTGTAGTGCTATTAAATTGATTTCTTCTAGCATATACCGGTACCATATGCTAACTTCTTGCTAGCTTCTTTCCATACAGTTAAGACACTGCATGGGGTATCA
>NW_013813854.1:0-853 GCF_000517525.1 Limulus polyphemus
TGCACAAATTACCCACTCCCAGAATGGGGAGATAGTGACGAAAAATAACGAGCTCGGTTCGTCCTGCCGGTGGGTTTTTCCCACTCCAAATAAGCTCTCGGATAAATACTCTGGAGACCGCCGGATCGTCCATTAGGGGTCCGTGTTGCACTAGGGAACTTGTGTTTGGTCTCGCAGTGGTGGCTCTACTGCATGCAGTGGTGAAGAGCTAGAACGAAATTATCTTATCGTTCAGGTACCTGAGAACCCGTTTCTGGTGAGCCTCATAGTGGGTGTCTGAGCCTCGGCACTTGGGCTGATGTGGGGGTAACCGTGTTTCGTTCTCTGCCCTTTGCGGGTGGGAGGCGAGAGATTCGTGTGTCCACACTGACTCTGTCTCCCTGCGGGGGCCTACTTGGCTGCTAGGTTTAAAGACCTAGGTGTAAAGCACCGTTGCTCGTGCTGTGTCCGGATCACTCCCGTCGGCCCTTGAAAATCCGAGGGAGAGAAGGCTGTTCACCTTGGAGACCTGCTGCGGATATGGGTACGGTCCGGCACGAAAATCACACCGATAGAACAATGTAGGTAAGCGGGTGTGGTACTGCACCGGGACTGGGCGAGGCTAGCCTTCGACGGCTCGGTCAAGCCCGGACCAGCGTCGGGACCTTCCCGTGAAAGGCCTCAGCTGCGCGGCGTGCCGGGTTCCCGCCTGGCGCGACCGTTTCGGCCAGCAACTAACAGCCGACTCAGAACTGGCACGGACCGGGGGAATCCGACTGTCTAATTAAAACAAAGCATTGCGATGGCCGTCGGACGGTGTTGACGCAATGTGATTTCTGCCCAGTGCTCTGAATGTCAAAGTGAAGAAATTCAA
>NW_013813855.1:0-486 GCF_000517525.1 Limulus polyphemus
CTTTCTCGTTCTTCTCGTTTCTTTTCTTTTTCCTCTAACAACTGCTGTAATCTCTGTTCTTGTTTAATTTCTCGTTCTTCTTGTTTCTTTTCTTTTTCCTCTAACAACTGCTGTATTCTCTTTTCTTGTTTAATTTCTCGTTCTTCTTGTTTCTTTTCTTTTTCCTCTAACAACTGCCGTAATTTTTCTTCTTGTTTAATTTCTCGTTCTTCTTGTTTCTTTTCTTGTTTATTTTGTTGTTCGAGCTGCCATTGTTGCAGGTTTTCTTGCAACTGCTGTTGTCTCTCTTCTTGTTTCTTTTCCTGATCTTGTATTGCTACCATCAAGTCTGCTAAACTGTAGTTTGATTTTCCGCCTCTCGTTTCCATTTTTTTTTCATCCCACTTCTGACACCAATTTGTTACGTCTCCGTTTGTTAATTAACTTTCCGTAAACTTCGTTTCCGACGAAACTTTAGCGACACAAGTCTTTACTTAATAAAACTGG
>NW_013813856.1:0-487 GCF_000517525.1 Limulus polyphemus
GACGAACGAGAAAAGAAACAGGAAGTAAGTCTCCAACAGTTGCAGGAAAGTCAGCAGCAACTACAGGAAAGTCAACAACAGAGGCAAGAAGTACAAATGGAAACATTAGTAAACTTAAAAGCGAACTACATACATTAAAGAACGATTTATTGTCTGTTACACAAGGAGGATACATTGACCATCGACTTAATCAGCCCCAGACAACGGCAAGCCCCTTACAGAGCCCGCAGCTAAACCCTAATGCAGACATATTCAGTCCCGTTGGAAGTCACATCCCAGATATGAATGTCAGTAATAGGAGGGACTCAGTGCGAAGGAAGCCACAGGAATATGATGGGAAAGCACCGTGGGAAGCATATAGAGCACAGTTTGAGCTACTGGCAGAGATGAATGGATGGACAGAGGAGCAGAAAGCTGTATATCTGGCAACAAGCTTGAAGGGAAAACCACTGGAAATACTTGGACAGTTGACAGCAGCCGACAGGCA
>NW_013813857.1:0-488 GCF_000517525.1 Limulus polyphemus
GTTAAATCTTGTGTTTTCTTACTGACAGTAAGCAGTATCGTTAAATCTTGTGTCTTCTTATTGACAGGACACATTATTGTTAAATCTTCTGTTTTCTTACTGACAGTACACATTATCGTTAAATACTTGTGTGTTCTTATTGACAGTACACAGTATCGTTAAATCTGGTGTCTTCTTATTGACAGTACACATTATTGTTAAATCTTGTGTTTTTTACTGACAGTACACATTATCGTTGAATATTGTGTCTTCTTATTGATAGTACACAGTATCGTTAAATCTTGTGTCTTCTTATTGACAGTACATAGTATCGTTAAATCTTGTGTCTTTTTATTGATAGTACACAGTATTGCCAAATCGTGTCTTCTTATTGATAGTACACAGTATTGTTAAATCTTGTGTCTTCTTATTGACAGAACACATTATTGTTAAATCTTGTGTCTTCTTATTGACAGAACATAGTATCGTTAAATCTTGTGTCTTCTTAT
>NW_013813858.1:0-488 GCF_000517525.1 Limulus polyphemus
GTGGATTTATTTAAACAATAACATACGTTACACATTAGTGGATTTATTTAAACAATAACATATCTCACACATTAGTGGATCTATTTAAACAATAACATATCTTACACATTAGTGGATCTATTTAAACAATAACATACGTTACACATTAGTGGATTTACTTAAACAATAACATATCTTACATATTAGTGGAGATACTTAAACAATAACATACCTTACACATTAGTGGATCTATTTAAACAATAACATATCTTACACATTAGTGGATCTATTTAAACAATAACATACGTTACACATTAGTGGATTTATTTAAACAATAACATACGTTACACATTAGTGGATCTATTTAAACAATAACATACCTTACACATTAGTGGATTTACTTAAACAATAACATATCTTACATATTAGTGGAGATACTTAAACAATAACATACCTTACATATTAGTGGATCTATTTAAACAATAACATATCTTACACATTAGTGGATT
>NW_013813859.1:0-1810 GCF_000517525.1 Limulus polyphemus
AAGTGGGCTGAGACAGGCTGCCCAGTCGCTTTTGTCCCAGTTCTGACTTTGGGCAAATCTTTCATATGTATCCAGGAAATTATCCATGTCATCTTTATGTTCATCAAACAGCTTAAGTCGGCTATCCCTGACTCCATTGTCATCCTTGGGTCCTTCTTCCTTCGGTTGGGTGGGTTTTGCTATCTCAATTTATGCTCTTATTCTCTCTATTTCTAGTCTCTCTTCTCTCTCTTTTTCAACTTGTGCTCTTATTCTTCCTCTCTCTATTTCTAGTCTTTCCTTTCTCTCATTTTCTTCTTGTTCGGCATGGCTATCTGTGCTCTGCCCAACACGGGTATCGAAACCCGGATTCTAGTGTTGTAAATCCGCATACATACCGCTGTGCCCTTGGGGGGGGGGGGCTCTAGCAGGCGGACAGACGATTAAATGAAAAACATATAAATAGCGTGAGACGAGCGGACAGACGTTAGCAGAAGAGAGCAAAGTCACGGGCAAGGAAAATTTCAGCATGAAATTAGTTACCGTATAAGTGATAGGCCTAACGTTTAATATGTTAGATTAAAACTGATTGTCTGTGAGAATTTTATCTGCATTATTTAATGTTTGAATTTCTTGGGCTACTCTTTTACCAACGAATAGTGGGATTGACCGTCACATTATAACGCCCCCACGGCTGAAAGGGCGAGCATGTTTGGTGGGACGGGGATGCGAACCCGCGCCTACTAGAAAAAACGGCGTACCCGGATCTTTTTGATTTTATTTCACTCGATGTTTTAAGTAAATCTGAAAGACAAGTAAAATTCTCTGTTCCAGCTAATGTCAAACACACATTCAATAGGGCTCTCAGTCGGTCAAACCTCATGCTGTAACAAATTAATGAGTATGTTTTCAAAGGCCTACATTATTTTTCGTTTATTCTCATTAAAATATTAGCTATGCAAGTTATTCTCAAGGCTAACAGCTCCCTTAAACGATTGCCGACCTCTAGTAGTGATAAATTAACTCATCAAATTAAATTAGAATCATAGAATTTGATATCCGGTTTGTAAAAACTAAAATTATTGATCGAGAACGTCACAGAAAGCTCAGAATTCATCGGGTTGCATGACAAACATCTCAAGTATAACCCTTATTTCGTGTAAAATTTAATCAGCGAATCAAGCATAACTCGATTATGTTTGAAATTATAGTTCGTTGTGAGCGTAGAACCATCAGAACCTCAAAGATGGCTTCTCAGTACTCAGTTATCTCAATCACAAGTCGACTAACATTCGCAACGGTATGGAAAAGGTGGGTTCCTGATAACGGAATTGTGTGGATATGAAGAAAACCAGTGACTGTACTTTTTAGCTATGTGGATGAAAAGATAATAGCGCTGAGGAAATATGAAATCCATCAATATTATATACTGTCTATTCCTAAAAACTTCGGCTAGAGGGAGGGATCTTACCGTCACTCTTATAGCACATCCACGCCTCAAAGTGCGGAGGGTGTTTTGCAGCAATAGATGCGTGCCATGCGGATTCACAGTAAAGGCCACGACACATTTAGGCGCACCCAGACATATTTTAGCCCTTTCAGCCGTATTGGCATTATAAAGTGACAATCAACCCCACTATCGGCTGATAAAGAGAATCCCAAGAGTTGGCGGTGGGTGTTATTGAATAGCTGCCTTCCCTCTATTCTATTAGCACTAAATTAGGGACGGCTAGCGCAAATAGCCATCGAATAGCTTTGCATGAAATTCCAAATAATCCAAGTTCTCAAGGACTGTTACCAAAAGGTGTTTATCCTGCTTCATCTGTTTATC
>NW_013813860.1:0-487 GCF_000517525.1 Limulus polyphemus
CACAAGAGAGCTCAATGCTGGATACTTCGACACAGGGGAGGTGTCACAGCAGGAAAGGCTGGTATCCAGAAAAGTTGTTGGAACTGTGGAAAGCACGGACATTTGAGGAGCCAGTGTAGGAGGAATATTACCAACAAGTCGGCCTCAAGGAGACCAGTGGTGGTTGGTGTTGAGCGACGCCCATCAACCACCATCTTGAAAATCCCAACAGCTAGGTGTAAAATGCCAAGCACACACAGTGTCTATGTGACAGGAAAGCTGGATGACCAAAGGTGCAACTTTGTCATAGACTCTGCATCTCAGCAAACCCTTGTGAGCATCAAGGTGTTAAATCATGAAGGAGTACCAGAAGCCCTAGAGAAGCTTTATGGTGTGACAGGACATTCTACAAGATTGTGGGGACCAGTGTGGGTGACTATTGAGCTCATGGGCATAAAGGACAGACAGGAAGTATACTTAGCTGACATGGAAGACGAATGCATATTAG
>NW_013813861.1:0-488 GCF_000517525.1 Limulus polyphemus
TTCAAGAGCTCTCGCCATTGCATTCTGCATAGTAGAGAGGTGTGCTTGCTTCACTTGTATTTTCAGTTGTGGACTGTCCAAGGCGACTACAAACTGATCTCTCAGCAACAACTTGAGGAGGTTGGGTGGTGCAGTTGGGTAGGCCTTATATTCCATACTTTCCAAGTCCTGTGCCACCTCTTGTAGGCTCTCCCTTTAGCATGGACTCTCGTCCTAAACCTTGCCCTGTAGACTTCAGACTGATTTTGGGT
The DNA here is from genome assembly GCF_000517525.1 of Limulus polyphemus. NCBI lineage: Eukaryota > Metazoa > Arthropoda > Merostomata > Xiphosura > Limulidae > Limulus > Limulus polyphemus. The sequence goes on from NW_013813861.1 coordinate 252, forward strand.
TCCGTACCTGAGTTCTAGAGCCACTACCAGTGCTCTATAGTTGTGCCTGTCGTCTGCTGACAACTGTCCAAGTATTTCCAGTGGTTGTCCCTTCAAGCTCGTTGCCAAATATACTGCTTTCTGCTCCTCTGTCCATCCATTCATCTCTGCCAGTAGATCAAATTGTGCTCTATATGCTTCCCATGGTGCCTTCCCATCGAATTTCTGTGGCTTCCTTCTATACTGGATCACCCCTAT
>NW_013813862.1:0-1127 GCF_000517525.1 Limulus polyphemus
GTATACATTATCGTAAGTTTTTTATAGATAGATGATTACTTTGTTAATACATAATATCGAAGTTTATTTATAGATAGATGATTACTTTGTAAAAAATAATATCGTGAGTCTATTTATAGATAAATTTATTACTTTGTATATACATCATATCAACTGTATCAACTGGTATGTTGTACATTATTCTGTGTAAACTGGCACGTTATTTATTAATCTGTGTCAACTGGCATGTTGTATATTACTTTGTGTCAACTGGTATGTTGTATATTACTCTGTGTCAACTGGCATGTTGTATATTAATCTGTTTCAACTGGCATGTTGTGTATTACTCTGTGTCAACTGGTATGTTGTATATTAATCTGTGTCATAATCTTGTATAAACATAAAATCGTGAGTCTATTTATGGATAAATTTATTACTTTGTATAAACATAATATCGTGAGTCTATTTATAGATAAATTTATTGTATAAATAGACTCACGATATCATATTTATGCAAAGTAATAAATTTATCTAAAAATAGACTCACGATATTATATATATATATATATACAAAGTAATAAATTTATCTATAAATAGACTCACGATATTATATATATACAAAGTAATAAATTTATCTATAAATAGTCTCAAGATATTATGTTTATACAAAGTAATAAATTTATCTATAAAAAGTCTCACGATATTTTGTATATACAAAGTAATAAATTTATCTATAAATAGACTCATGATATTATGTATATACAAAGTAATCATCTATCTATAAATAAACTTACGATATATGTTTATACAAAGTAATAAATTTATCTATAAATAGACGCACGATATTATATTTATACAAAGTAATAAATTTATCTATAAATAGACTCACGATATTATGTTTATACAAAGTAATACATTTATCTATAAATAGACTCACGATATTATGTATATACAAAGTAATAAATTTATCTATAAATTTATTACTTTGTATAAACATATTATCGTGAGTCTATTTATAGATAAATGTATTACTTTGTCTATATATAATATCGTGAGTCTATTTATAGATAAATTTATTACCTTGTATAAATATAATTTAGTGAGTCTATTTATAGATAAATTATTACTTTGTATATACATAATATCGT
>NW_013813863.1:0-487 GCF_000517525.1 Limulus polyphemus
ATAGTTGTCCATAACATCCTGTTTACTTATTACATAGTCGTCCATAACATCCTGTGAATTTATTACATAGTTGTCCATAACACCATCTATATTTCTACATAGTTGTCCATAACACCTTCTTTATTTCTACGTAGTTGTCCACAACACCCTGTGTATTTATTACATAGTCGTCCATAACACCCTCTCTATTTCTACGTAGTTGTCCACAACACCCTGTGTATTTATTACATAGTTGTCCATAACACCCGGTGTATTTATTACATAGTTGTTCTTATAACACACTCTATATTTCTACATAGTTGTCCATAACACCTTCTATATTAATACATAGTTGTCCATAGCATCCTGTATATTTATTAAATAGTCGTCCATAACACCCTCTATATTTCTGCATAGTTGTCTGTAACACCCGGTGTATTTATTACCTAGTTGTTCTTATAACACCTTATGTATTTATTACACAGTTGTTCATAACACCTCGTGTATC
>NW_013813864.1:0-1600 GCF_000517525.1 Limulus polyphemus
ATTTTTGGAAAGACTAGTTACCAAAAAAAATACCGAATTATTTTAGCATTATTAATCGATAGTAAGGAAATTAAATTGGAACATTATGGAAGCATATCTAGAAAAGAGACTTATGATGCTATAAACTAATTAAGTTATTTCTTTTATTTCAAATCGCTTTCTGTTTTCTTTTGATTTCTCTAGTGTTTTTGTATTGATTTTCTTGTTTTTGTTTATAATATTCTTGGTGAATTTGAAGCTGTAATAAATAGCCCATATTCAACCATATATATATAAATAAATAAAATAATGATAATGCTTCTTAATATAATTTAAATGGTGTTTGTCGAACGCTTTCTAGAATTGCGCTTATTGCCTTAGTTATTTGAAAATACGTAGTGTAGTCCACTTACACATTATTTTATTCCTTTCTAAGCACTACTACTAGGAAGAAATGTATATATTTACTTAGGTGGATGTGTGGGCATAAGCTTTTATAACATTTTCGCATTCAATATAAATGTGTTAATATGTAAAGAAACGTACTATTACAATTAAGTGCCTAATTGATTGAGTAATTAAAAGATTGATGTACAATAATTAATTGTTAAACAGTTTTGTTATGTGAAGAATTATTAATAAGTTTATGCTTGATGGATTACTATTTATAAAGTATTCAATTTCATTGTTTGATAGTCGCTCAGTTATTAACCATCTTTACACGAATAAATAAATGTTCTTATTCTTCGATTACTATAATATTACTTGCTTCCTCTACCAAACAAGTAAATTAAGAGAATATAAAAGTACTAATGGTAGAATAAATACATTTATTTAAAATTGTTCTGTTTTTTTTTATTGCAAGAGTATTTGTGTATAAATTAATCGCAATATGAATTGTGAAGAAGATAATAATATTAAATGTTAAGTTACCAAATCGGTATAATAGTTACAATGGTGGGAAGGTAGAGTGTATTACTAGCTTAAAATTTATAAGAAATGCAGAACTTTGCAGAAGGTTTTGTTAGAATGTAGTACAAGTAGCTTATTTTAATAAAAATATCTAGTAGGAAACAATCTATTACAATATTAAAATAGTTTAATTGAATTCAAATAATCAAATCTTAGATTGAATATTTACTTATTTTGTGGTTAGAATAAGATTAAAATTTAATAATTGAATCTTAATATGATGTTTTTAATTTATTTATATTTTTTAAATTAATTTTATTTGATTTATTTGTATACTACTGTTTTTTTTTTCAAAATCAATTTGTACTTCTGCAAATTTTATTAATTAATTCTTGTAATATTTGACGATCAGACATTTCCAATAAATAACAACTTTTGGTTTTTCATTTGTTTATTTGTAAATAATGTACAAGACGTAAAATAAACATTTTTTGAAACAAATATTTAAACAATTATGATAATACACGTAACGGTAAAATCGAAATAGTTTATATACATCATTTGAAAACAATGTAGTTAGCTCTATGATAAACAATATGTTTAGGAATATTTTAATTCATTTAAATCCGACTAATGAAACAAAAACATTTAAGAATACGATGCAGAAATACGCATATTGGGAGAGAAGGCAAATAAAAAATAAAAAAAA
>NW_013813865.1:0-488 GCF_000517525.1 Limulus polyphemus
TGTATCGTTAAATCTTGTCTTCTTATTTATAGTACATAGTATTGTTAAATCTTGTGTCTTCTTATTGACAGTACACAGTATTTCTAAATCTTGTGTTTTATTATTGACAGTACACAGTATTGTTAAATCCTGTGTCTTCTTATCGACAGTACACAGTACTTTAAATCTCGTGTCTTCTTATTGACATCGCACCGTATTGTTAAATCTTGTGTGTTGTTATTGATAATACACAGTATTGTTAAATCTTGTTGCTTCTTATTGATAGTACACAGTATTGTTAAATCTTGTGTCTTCATATTGTCATTACACAGTATTGTTAAATCTTGTGTGTTGTTATTGATAATACACAGTATTGTTAAATCTTGTGGCTTGTTGTTCATAGTACATAGTATCGTTAAATCTTATGGCTTGTTGTTGATAGTACACAGTATCGTTAAATCTTGTGGCTTCTCATTGATAGTACACAGTATTGTTAATTCTTGTGTCTT
>NW_013813866.1:0-1204 GCF_000517525.1 Limulus polyphemus
AGAAAACCTGGCATGAAATCTGTTCAAAGACAAGAAGAACAGTATAGGTTTGATATGTCCAGTCATAACTCATGCCATACTTTTCACCCGAGTTTCTCATATGAACAGAGGGAGAGAAATCAAATAAAGCTGTTTCCACGGTAAACAACCGAAGACGAAAAGTCTGCTACTGGAAACTTCAAGGCACATACCAACTAAACAAGACTAGATCACCGTTGAAATAAACATTTAAAGACGAAAAGTCTGCTACTGGAAACTTCAAGGCACATACCAACTATACAAGACTAGATCACCGTTGAAATAAACATTTCTAGTCTTGTATAGTTGGTATGTGCCTTCACCGTTGAAATAAACACTTAAAGACGAAAAGTCTGCTACTGGAAACTTCAAGGCACATACCAACTATACAAGACTAGATCACCGTTGAAATAAACACAATATGTATTTAATGTTGTTTACAAACATTCTGTTATATTAAAGTACATGTCAGAATATGTATTTAATGTTGTTTACAAACATTCTATTATACTAAATTCCAAGCCAATTGAAACAAAGTTACCAGTTTTTATTGGAAATACCTTGAAATAGTCATACCTAACTATAATGACTTGTTTAAATGACATGTACTTTAATATAACAGATGTTTGTAAACAACATTAAATACGTATTCTGACATGTACTTTAATATAACAATGTTTGTAAACAACATTAAATACATATTCTGACATGTACTTTAATATAACAATGTTTGTAAACAATGTTAAATACGTATTCTGACATGTACTTTAATATAACAGAATGTTTGTAAACAACATTAACTACATATTCTGACATGTACTTTAATATAACAATGTTTGTAAACAACATTAAATACATATTCTGACATGTACTTTAATATAACAATGTTTGTAAACAACATTAAATACATATTCTGACATGTACATATATTTTGTAGGTAGAATAAACTTTGAAATCCTATAATTTTTAGTATAATTATAATTACCTTTCTCATAATTGTGTGCTCCATCAGGTAAAGCAAGAGAAGGAAGGTGTTTCCAACATTCAGGTAGTTCACTGCTATCAAAAGGCTGACCTTTTAACAGTGGAGGGTAGGAATAGTCCACCTGAAAGGAAGTGACAACAACAACAATTGTAAAGAAGTGACAACAACCAGTGTTCTACAACAGTGGTTGTGAAGAAGTGG
>NW_013813867.1:0-489 GCF_000517525.1 Limulus polyphemus
AAAATCATTAGAATGTTTCATTTATAGAAGATGTACAGAGGAGCAGTTGATTAAGTGAGGATCATGTGAGACTAACATATATCAAAATGTTCATCTTCGCCCCGGCATTACGAATTGTTTGTTTGTAATTAAGCACAAAGCTACACAATGAGCTATCTGTGCTCTGCCCACAACGGGTATCGAAACCCGGATTCTAGCGTTGTAAGTCCGTAGACATACCGCTGTGCCACTGGGGGGCCCCCGGTATTACGAAAACCAATGTTACCATTCTTGAAAATGATATTTTTTGGTGAAAACATTATAGACTACTTGATTTACATACCTTTATAATACTGGTACTGTACTATATATCATAATATTCATCTGGACATAAAAAAAAAGATACATTATAACAATCAATGATAATTCTATATCCTTGCTAAAACAATTTTGGGATAATTTTTTTGATAAAACAAATTTGCTGAAAATGAAAAATCCGTGGCTTTTTTT
>NW_013813868.1:0-656 GCF_000517525.1 Limulus polyphemus
ATTAGTACATAAAACCAACTTCTGTAATCTACTTTGTAAATAAAATTAGTACATAAAACCAACTTCTGTAATCTACTTTGTAAATAAAATTAGTACATAAAACCAACTTCTGTAATCTACTGTTTAAATAAAATTAGTATATAAAACCAAATAAAATTAGTATATAAAACAAATTCTGTAATCTACTGTTTAAATAAAATTAGTACATAAAACCAACTTCTGTAATCTACTGTTTAAATAAAATTAGTACATAAAACCAAACTTCTGTAATCTACTGTTTAAATAAAATTAGTACATAAAACCAAATTATGTAGTGTGCTGTTTAAATAAAATTAGTACATAAAACCAAATTATATAGTCTGCTGTTTAAATAAAATTAGTACATAAAATAAAATTCTATAATCTACTATTTAAATAAAATTAGTACATAAAATAAAATTCTATAATCTACTATTTAAATAAAATTAGTACATAAAATAAAATTCTATAATCTATTATTTAAATAAAATTAGTACATAAAATAAAATTCTATAATCTACTATTTAAATAAAATTATTATATAAAACCAACTTCTGTAATCTACTTTGTAAATAAAATTAGTATATAAAACCAAATTCTGTAATCTACTTTGTAAATAAAAATTAGTATATAAAACC
>NW_013813869.1:0-488 GCF_000517525.1 Limulus polyphemus
TATATTTTAGTTTCAACTATATTTTTTTACTCTCCTTACCCTAAACTTAGATTACAATATCATGTTAAGAAACAATTATGGAAACTTCCTGGTGAAATCATGCTGCAAGTGCTATATTCATGTCTTATTTACTGGATAGTTACTGGTCAAATCATGCTGTAAGTGCTTTATTTTATCTAATTTGGCGTATAGTTTATGATCAAATCATCTTGCAAGTGCTTTATTTATATCTAATCTGTTGGATAGTTTTTAGTCAAATCATGCTGTAAGTGCTATACTTATATCTAATTTGCTGATATAGTTTCTAGTCAAATCATGCTGTAAGTGCTTTATTTATATCTAATTTGTTGGATAGTTTCTAGTGAAACCATGCTGTAAGTGCTTCATTTATATCTTATTTGCTGATATAGTTTCTAGTCAAATCATGCTGTAAGTGCTATATTTATATCTAATTTGCTAGATAGTTTTTAGTCAAGTCATGCTGTAAG
>NW_013813870.1:0-488 GCF_000517525.1 Limulus polyphemus
GTGCCGAATAAACCGTGGTGTCAGCAACGTGAACTTTGTACATAAACTATCTCACCCCATATGGTGGTCACTCTCGTTCGCGCGAGCGCGTGCGCATTTGAACGTTACTGTAGATATGATAGTAAGAAAGCTTTTCAGTACTTGAATATCATTTCTTTGAACTTTCAAACAAGTTTATTTCAACATATGTCCGTGTATGTTGTTTCAAAATAGAGACAAAACTAATTGCCACTACTAACAAATGTATATAACAGTTTATAGTACAGGTGGTTTCAATAAACACTGCTTGAGCCTGATCCCTTGTTACTTGATACATCCAGTTAGAAGAGATTACCAAACGATACAGACACCATAAATTACAAAGAAAATTACTTTACAGCACTTAAAAGATTAGTCCTGGTCACATTCCTCTCATTACAGGCAAGATTTATGTTGGAATGCGAAACTTAAGCTCTTCAATGTATTGAGACCCCAGCTGTGAGAATGTT
>NW_013813871.1:0-487 GCF_000517525.1 Limulus polyphemus
AGCCATTTTCATTCTTTCCTCACTTATTATTGTAATATCAGTGAATTTTTTCATTCTTTCCTCTTTTATTATTGTTATATCACTGTTAGTGTCATTCTTTCCTCACTTATTATTGTATTACCAATGCTATTGCCATTCTTTCCTGTGTTCTTTTTGTAATATCAGTGTTATTGTCATTCTTTCCTCAGTTTTTTCTGTAATATCAGTGCAATTTTCATTCTTTCCTCAATTATTTTTCTAATATCAGTGTTATTGTCATTCTTTCCTCAGTTATTTTTGTAATATCAGTGCTATTGTCATTTTCTTTCTCAGTTATTATTGTAATATCAGTGCTATTGCCATTCTTTCCTCAATTCTTATTGTAATACCAGTGCTATTGTCATTCTTTCTTCAGTTATTTTTGTAATATCAGTGTCATCTTCATTCCTTTCTCACTTAATTTTTGAAATAACAGTGCTATTGTCATTCTTTCATCAGTTCTTATTTT
>NW_013813872.1:0-488 GCF_000517525.1 Limulus polyphemus
TGTCAGGCGCCTCACCACGAGGCAGTGTACCACAACTATACTGTCAGGCGCCTCGCCACGAGAGAGTGTACTACAACTGTACTGTCAGGTACCTCACCACGATACAGTGTACCACAACTGTACTGTCAGGCGCCTCACCACGAGACGGTGTGTCAGAACTGTACTGTCAGATGCCTCGCCACGAGACGGTGTGTCAGAACTGTACTGTCAGATGCCTCGCCACGAGACAGTGTACCACAACTGTACTTTCAGGTACCTCGCCACGAGACAGTGTACCACAACTGTACTGTCAGGTACCTCACCACGATACAGTGTACCACAACTGTACTGTCAGGTACCTCACCACGAGACAGTGTACCACAACTGTACTGTCAGATGCCTCGCCACGAGACAGTGTACCACAACTGTACTGTCAGGTACCTCACCACGAGACAGTGTACCACAACTGTACTGTCAGGTACCTCACCACGAGACGGTGTGTCAGAACT
>NW_013813873.1:0-624 GCF_000517525.1 Limulus polyphemus
CACATGTGATATGATCCAGTGTTACAGCTAGTTGTTCTGTCTACAGACATGTGATATGATCTAGTGTTACAGCTAGTTGTTCTGTCTACAGACATGTGATAGGATCTAGTGTTACAGCTAGTTGTTCTGTCTACAGACATGTGATAGGATCTAGTGTTACAGCTAATTGTTCTGTCTACAGACACGTGATAGGATCTAGTGTTACAGCTAATTGTTCTGTCTACAGACATGTGATATGATCTAGCAGTTGTTCTGTCTACAAACATGTGATATGATCTAGTGTTACAGCTAGATGTTGTGTCTACAGACCTGTTATAGGAGCTAGTGTTACAGCTAATTGTTCTGTCTACAGACATTTGATAAGATCTAGTGTTACAGATAATTGTTCTGTCTACAAACATGTGATAGGATCTAGTGTTACAGCTAGTTGTTCTGTCTACAAACATGTGATATGATCTAGTGTTACAGCTAATTGTTCTGTCTACAAACATGTGATATGATCTAGTGTTACAGCTAATTGTTCTGTCTACAGACATGTGATATGATCTAGCAGTTGTTCTGTCTACAGACATGTGATAAGATCTAGTGTTACAGCTAGTTGTTCTGTCTACAGACATGTGATAA
>NW_013813874.1:0-480 GCF_000517525.1 Limulus polyphemus
GAAGACGAATGCATATTAGGATTGGACTACTTACAACCGAGGAAGCTTGTAATTAATTTTGATAAAATGACGTTTGGGAACAACAAAGGCCAAGTTCTGGTAACTGTTAAAAGAGAGGTTGAACTAACTAGGTGCCATCAAGCTGATGTCAAGTGACTGAAGGAGCTGATGATGGTGAATGGAACCAGGTATAGATATTAAATCAGAGCATGAAGCCACTGGATACACTCCAGCAAAGTTGATGTTTGGTCGGGAACTTCGGTTGCCAGTGGATCTGTTAACAGGACGCCCACCTTATGAAGAGTTGCCTGAAAATGTGTCAGAGTTTGTGAAAGTGTTATCGGAAAGGATGAATGATATTCACCATCAAGTGCATTCAAACTTGAAAACGTCTGCTGATTCGATGAACTTAACTTATGACAAGAGATCTACTGAAGTCAGCTTGTACAAGGAAACAAGATGTGGTTGTATAATCCAAGG
>NW_013813875.1:0-607 GCF_000517525.1 Limulus polyphemus
TTTATGATAGTACACAGTATCATTAAATCTTGTATCTTCTTATTGAAAGGACTCAGTATTGTTAAATCTTGTGTCTTCTTATTGACATTACATAGTATTGTTAAATCTTCTGTCTTCTTATTGACAGTACACATTATTGATATATCCTGTATCTTCTTATTGACAAGACACATTATTGTTAAATCTTGTGGCTTGTTATTGATAGTATACAGTATCGTTAAATCTTGTGTCTTCTTATTGACAGTACATTGTATTGATAAATCCTTTATCTTCTTATTGACAGGATACAATATTGTTAAATTTTGTGTCTTCTTATTGACAGGATACAATATTGTTAAATTTTGTGTCTTCTTATTGACACTACACAGTATTGATGAATCCTGTATCTTCTTATTGACAGGACACAGTGTTGATAAATCCTGTATCTTCTTATTGACAGGACACAGTATTTTAATACTTGTCTCTTCTTATTGACAGTACACAGTATCGTTAAATCTTGTGTCTTCTTATTGACAGTACACAGTATTGATAAATCCTGTATCTTCTTATTGACAGGACACAGTATTGTTAAATATTGTGTAGTCAATAAGAACTGTGTACTATATTG
>NW_013813876.1:0-488 GCF_000517525.1 Limulus polyphemus
TTCATATTGACAGTACACAGTATGTAAATTTGTTTCTTCTTATTGACAGGACACAGTATTGTTAAATCTTGTGTCTTCTTATTGAAAGTACACAGTATCGTTAAATCTTGTGTCTTCTTTTTGACAGTACACAGTATCGTTAAATCTTGTGTCTTCTTATTGACAGGACATATTATTGTTAAATCTTGTGTTTTCTTACTGACAGTACACATTATCGTTGAATATTGTGACTTCTTATTGACAGTACACAGTATTGTTAAATCTTTTGTGTTCTTATTGACGGTACACAGTATTTATAAATCTTGTGTCTTCTTATTGGCAGTATGCAGTATCGTTAAATCTTGTGTCTTCTTATTGACAGTACACAGTATCGTTAAATCTTGTGTCTTTTTATAGATAGTACACAGTATTGATAAATCGTGTGTTTTCCTATTGAGAGTACACAGTATTGTTAAATCTTGTTTCTTCTTTTTACAGTACACAGTATA
>NW_013813877.1:0-960 GCF_000517525.1 Limulus polyphemus
GGTGCTTTCTGTCTAGTCAATCGACTTAAAATTAGGAACTGCTAGCACAGATTATTCCGCAAAAGGTGCAGTTAACAAGCTGCTTTCTGTCTAGTCAATTGACTTAAAATTAGGAACTGCTAGCACAGATTATTCCGCATAAGGTGCAGTTAACAAGCTGCTTTCTGTCTAGTCAATCAACTTAAAATTAGGAACTGTTAGCACAGATTATTCCGCAAAAGGTGCAGTTAACAAGCTGCTTTCTGTCTAGTCAATCAACTTAAAATTAGGAACTGTTAGCACAGATTATTCCGCAAAGGTGCAGTTAACAAGCTGCTTTCTGTCTAGTCAATCAACTTAAAATTAGGAACTGTTAGCACAGATTATTCCGCATAAGGTGCACTTAACAAGCTGCTTTCTGTCCAGTCAATCGACTTAAAATTAGGAACTGCTAGCACAGATTATTCCGTTAGGGTTGTCGTATTGATCGAATATATGTAACTGATCTAAAAAACTAAATATAAAATATAGTTTTTCATGGACACGTATTTCGCTTAAGTGGGTTTTATCCTAAATCTACTATTTACACTTTTCGGCTGTATAGAGTAAATGCTGCAGAATTATTATGTGAACAGCCTTATGGTATTTTTTCTTATACCATTTAGTTATCTGTTGAGTCACAACCTAACATTGTTTACAATTAGCAATATTTGTAGTCTTTGTTAACCCCACACCCTCATTACTGTTTATAATTAGCAGTAATTTTAGACTTTGTTAACTCCCACACCTTCATTACTGTTTATAATTAGCAGTAATTTTAGACTTTGTTAACTCCCACCCCCAAATTACTGTTTATAATTAGCAGTAATTTTATTCATTGTTAACTCCCACACCTTCATTACTGTTTATAATTAGCAGTAATTTTAGTCTTTGTTAACTTTCACCCCCTCATTACTGTTTATAATTAGCAATAATTTTAGT
>NW_013813878.1:0-488 GCF_000517525.1 Limulus polyphemus
GTACGAGCTACGAGTTAGTTTATTTCGGAATTAATTGAATAACCTTTGACCTATATGTAAACAAATCCCCATTAAGTACAAGCCATGAGTTAGTTTATTTCGGAATTTATTGGATAACCTTTGACCTATATGTAAACAAATCCCCATTAAGTACAAGCCATGAGTTAGTTTATTTCGGAATTAATTGAATAACCTTTGACCTATATGTAAACAAATCCCCATTAAGTACAAGCCATGAGTTAGTTTATTTCGGAATTTATTGAATAACCTTTGACCTCTATGTAAACAAATCCCCACTACATTGGTATAAACATATATAGACATATATAACACTCAGAGAAACCCTTGGCTCAAAGAAGTAACTAAAGCGGCCATTATTTCATAGTCTGATTTCCTCGACCAGTATGAAACACAACATACAAGCTTTAACCACCGCATTCAACTCTGCTTTGTATCTGAATAATTAATAATCGTGTTCTCAAAGCGGT
>NW_013813879.1:0-622 GCF_000517525.1 Limulus polyphemus
CTTCTTATTGACAATACACAGAATCGTTAAATCTTGTGTCTTTTCTTATTGACAGTACAGAGTATCGTTAAATCTCGTGTCTTCTTTTTGCTAGTACACAGTATCGTTAAATCTTGCGTCTTATTATCGACAGTACACAGCATTTTTAAATTATGTGTCTTCTTATTGACAATACACAGAATCGTTAAATCTTGTGTCTTTTCTTATTCACAGTACACAGCATTTTTAAATTATGTGTCTTCTTATTGACAGTACACAGTATTATTAAATCTTGTGTCTTCTTATAAACAGCAGATAGTATCGATCAATCAAGTTTCTTGTAAGTATCTTTAAATCTTGTGGCTTTTTATAGACAGTACACATTATCGTTAAATCTTTTGGCTTCTTATATACAAAACACAGTATTGTTAAATCATGTGTCTTCTTATTGACAGTACACAAAATCGTTAAATCTGGTGTCTTTTTATTGACATTACACAGTATCATTTTACAGTGTACTGTCAATAAGACACACAAGATTTAACGATACTGTGTACTATCAAAAAGAAAACACGAGATTTTGTTAAATCTTGTGTCTTCTTATTGACACTACAACAATATTGTAAAATCATGTGTCTTCTTA
>NW_013813880.1:0-488 GCF_000517525.1 Limulus polyphemus
ACTAACTACACACACACACACACACACACACACACACACACACACACACACACACACACACACACACACACACACACACACACACACAGACACACACACTTTATTTACGGTGCCTACTGTTTGCTTGACTCTATCTATCTGCTGCTGGCTTTCTTTGTCAGGCTGATATATACTAAAAAAGAGGGTATTTAGATCACACTCTGTCTGGCGGGCAAATTCATGATCCTTCGAGAAACTCCAGCGTGCATGCCCCCCAGTGTTGTGCAACTTCCACCCTTGTAACAATATATAGTTTTATCACTTTGGATGGGACATTTTTAGAAAGTGCAGAATTTTATAGAAGGAGAACTTTATTATTCTTATTACACCTATATTGTTTTACGTGGTTTTAGCTCAGTTTTGCTAATAACTGAGTATGCATGAATGAAAATTTAAGTTTGACTTGCATTGATGGATATTAAAAGGATTATAATTAGTATCATATTAAA
>NW_013813881.1:0-507 GCF_000517525.1 Limulus polyphemus
AGTATCGTTCTAAGACCCACTGATGACTTTATTCTGCAGCCAATGTGTTAATTAACTCATCCATTTACAACATATCGACATGTGTTTCCTTAAGTCCGAGTGGATTAAATTGGAAACAATAACTAGTATCGTTCTAAGACCCACTGTTGACTTTATTGTGCAGCCAATGTGTTAATTAACTCATCTGTTTACAACATATCTCCATGTGTTTCCTTAAGTCCGAGTGGATTAAATAGGAAACAATAACTAGTATCGTTCTTTGACCCACTGCTGACTTTATTCTGCAGCCAATGTGTTAATTAACTCATATATTTACAACATATCTGCATGTGTTTTTTAAGTCCGAGTTCATTAAGTAGGTCCTAATAACTAGTATCGTTCTGTGACCCATTGTTAACTTTAGTCATAAGCCAATGTGTTAATTAACTCATCTATTTACAACATATCTACATGTGTTTCCATAATTCCGACTGGATAAAATAGGGACCCAATAGCTAATATCGTTCG
>NW_013813882.1:0-482 GCF_000517525.1 Limulus polyphemus
GCCACAGCGGTATGTCTGCGGACTTACAACGCTATAATCCGGGTTTCGATACCCGTGGTGGGCAGAGCACGTATAGCCCATTGCGTAGCTCTGTTGTGCTTAATTACAAACAAACAAAGAAAGACATGACGTGAAAGAGAACGGATAATTTTTCCTCTTAGTGTTAGCGAGGTAACAAAAACACGTTTAACTGTGCTGCACGGGAAATTAATTAACGAGTTATTAACTACTTGTTCGTTTTAGGTGAATACATAACTATGGATAATGTGATTCACCAGCTTACCCTCAGACAAACAAAGAACGTTTGTTGTTCCCAAATGACAGGAGAAACTTAAAATTCCTGGCGTTTTAATTTCAAGTATTTAAATGACACTTTCCCACCTTATTGGATATACTTGTTAGCTGTTTTCCGTTTACCCGTAGGAGAATGCCAGTTGTTAATTGTTTTATTAACAGCCGTGTTAATTTTCGAGAAGAATCAG
>NW_013813883.1:0-1665 GCF_000517525.1 Limulus polyphemus
GAACACTTAGGTGTAACTCTATTTACAGAATTTATAACCATCATACTATTAAATTAGATTGACTTGGTACATCTACTCCATAAATACCTAGGTGTAACTATAGTTACCGAATTTCCAACCACCATACTCATCTTTAGCCTTACTTGGTACAACTACTCCATGAAAGTATGGTAATAAATTCGGAAACTAGAGTTACACATAGGTGTTCATGGAGTAGTTGTACCAAGAAAGGCTAAAGATGAGTATGGTGGTTGGAAATTCGGTAACTATAGTTACACCTAGGTATTTATGGAGTAGTTGTACCAAGTAAGGATAAAGATTAGTAAGGTGGTTATAAATTCGGTATGTATAGTTATATCTAGGTGCATCTTTAGCCTTACTTGGTACAGCTACTTCAGGAACACCTAGGTGCAACTATGGATACGGAATTTATAACCACCATACTCATCTTTAGCCTTACTTGGTACAATTACTCCATGAACACCTAGGTGTAACTCTAGTTACAGAATTTATAACCATCATACCCATCTTTAGCGTTATTTGGTACAACAACTCCACGAACAACCTGGTGTAACTCTAGTTACAGAATTTATAACCACCATACTTATATTTTGCTTTACTTGGTACAATTACTCCATGAACACTTAGGTGTAATTTTATTTACATAATTTATAACCACCATACTCATCTTTAGCCTTACTTGGTACAACTATTCCATGAAACTTAGGTGTAACTCTAGTTACAGAATTTATAACCACCATACTCATCTTTAGCCTTACTTAGTACAACTACTCCATAAACACCTAGGTGTAACTCTAGTTACCGAATTTATAACCACCATATTCATCTTTATCCTTACTTGGTACATATACTCCATGAACACTTATTCTGTACCTAGAGTTACACCTTATAAATTCGAAAACTATAGTTACACTTAGGTGTTTAGGGAGTAGTTGTACCAAGTAAGGCTAAAGATAAGTATGGTGGTTATAAATTCCGTAACTGTAGTCACACCTAAGTGTTTATGGGTAGTTTTACCAAGTAAGGCTAATGATGAATATGGTGGTTATAAATTCGGTAACTAGAGTTACACCTAAGTGTTCATGGAGTATTTGTACCAAGTAAGGCTAAAGATGAGTATGGTGGTTATAAACCACCATACTAATCTTTAGCCTTACATGGTACAACTACTCCATGAACACCTAGGTGTAACTCTAGTTACAGAATTGATAACCATCATACTCATCATTAGATTTACTTGGTACATCTAATCCATAAACACCTAGGTGTATCTATAGTTACGGAATTTATTACCACCATACTTATCTTTAGCCTTACTTCGTACAACTACTCCATAAACACCTAGGTGTAACTATAGTTTCCGAATTTATAACCACCATATTCATCTTTTGCCTTACATGGTACACCTAGGTGTTCATGGAGTATGATGGTTATAAATTCTGTAACTAGAGTAACACCTTCGGTAACTATAGTTAAACGTAGGTGTTCATAGAGTAGTTGTACCAAGAAAGGTTAAAGATGAGTATTTATAACCACCATATTCATCTTTAGCCTTACTTGGTACATATACTCCATGAACACTTACTAAAGATGAGGATGGTGGTTATAAATTCGGAAACTAGAGTTACACCGCACGAATTCCTA
>NW_013813884.1:0-486 GCF_000517525.1 Limulus polyphemus
ATAATTTAAGTGCTGAAAGCATTAATAAATACAAACAGGATGATGCACCTGAAGAGACTATAAAAACAAATTATGATTTCCAATCAGAGTGTAAAACATTCTATAGATTGCTAAGAGGGAAGTTTTTATGGAAGTGTAAGCTGATAAATACTTAAAATGATGTTTCAAATCTCTACCAACATTGTGGACTTAGTTCTTATGGTAAATGGTCTTCCAGTACAAAATATCTTATCTACGGAAAACTGACAAATCATGCAAACTGCTGTTTATCCAACACAGAAAGTTTAATTATCCAGTAACCTTCAGTTCTGTAGTTTATTACTTTATCAACTAAAGCATATTGTGGTGTACGGTCAGTAAAACTACACAAGTCAAACAAACGGCCAACATTGGTACACTTGAGATAGAGAAGGACTGTACACAAACCTATGTAGGTTAAACAATGAACAGTTGACTGTGGTTAATATTGAGATAGAGAAGGACTGT
>NW_013813885.1:0-688 GCF_000517525.1 Limulus polyphemus
GTTCCTTTACTTACTTACCTGTAATGGATGTCCGTACACTACAACAACCAAACCATTACTTTATGTTTCTTTACTTATATACCTGTAATGAATGTCCGTACACTACAACAACCAAACCATTACTTTATGTTTCTTTACTTACATACCTGTAATGAATGTTATTACACTGCAACAATAAACCATTACTTTATGTTTGTTTACTTACATACCTGTAATGAATGTTATTACACTGCAACAATAAACCATTACTTTATGTTTGTTTACTTACATACCTGTAATGAATGTTATTACACTGCAACAATAAACCATTACTTTATGTTTGTTTACTTACATACCTGTAATAAATGTCAGTACACTACAACAACCAAACCATTACTTTATGTTTGTTTACTTACATACCTGTAATGAATGTTATTACACTGCAACAATAAACCATTACTTTATGTTTGTTTACTTACATACCTGTAATGAATGTCCGTACACTACAATAATCAAACCATTACTTTATGTTTCTTTACTTACTTACCTGTAATGAATGTTATTACACTATAACAATCAAACTATTACTTTATGTTTCTTTACTTACTTACCTGTAATGAATGTCCGTACACTACAACAATCAAACCATTACTTTATGTTTCTTTACTTACCTACATGTAATGAATGTCATTACTCTACAACAATCAAA
>NW_013813886.1:0-486 GCF_000517525.1 Limulus polyphemus
GGGTCTTAATAAGGGCTTCCGTCTAGCTGCTCTGCAACGAGAATCCGTTGAACAGATTTCGGGCTCATCCCACCAACTTTGGCCACTTTTGCAGTCGTTAATCTGGGATCCATTTTGATGCTCCTCTTGACAGCCCTTTTTGTCCTCTCCGATGGACCAGGACGATCCGGACGCTGCTCAGTTGTTTCCTTACCGTGTTTCCTGAACTGCACGACGATTCTGTTGACTGTCAAAAGCGGGATTCCCAAATTCTGCGAAATTCGCCGCTGACTTATTCCACCATCTGCTTGACCAACTATCCTTCCTCTAACAAAATCTGACAATTCGAGAGAACCTTGAGTTCTAGGCATGATGTAGCACAAGATAATTAGTGTGCGGACCATTTTCATTTATATAGTGCTCTGTGAATACAAATTAGTTAGCATAAATCAGTTAAATGATGAAAAATTAGGTGTGTATTTACTTGTGACCACTCAGTGTATATCA
>NW_013813887.1:0-487 GCF_000517525.1 Limulus polyphemus
CCCTAGTGCTGAAAGTAATAACTATCTGTCCTTAGTGCTGACAGTAAAAAGTATCTGTTATTAGTGCTGAAAGTAAAAGTATCTGTCCTTAGTGCTGACAGTAAAAAGTATCTCTCTCTAGTGCTGAAAGTAATAACTATCTGTCCCTAATGCTGAAAGTTAAAAGTATCTGTCTCTAGTGCTGAAAGTAAAAAGTATCTGTCTCTTAGTGCTGAAAGTAAAAAGTATTTGTCCTTAGTGCTGAAAGTAAAAAGTATCTATCGCTAGTGCTGAAAGTAAAAAGTATCTATCCCTAATGCTGAAAGTAAAAAGTATCTGTCCTTAGTGCTGACAGTAAAAGTATCTGTCCTTAGTGCTGAAAGTAAAAGTATGTGTTCCTAGTGCTCAAAGTAAAAAGTATCTATCCCTAGTGCTGAAAGCAAAAATTATCTGTCCTTAGTGCTGACAAGTAAAAAGTAATCTGTCCTTAGTGCTGAAAGTAAAAAGT
>NW_013813888.1:0-518 GCF_000517525.1 Limulus polyphemus
AATTTTCTATAGTCAGTATCATCTATAGTCAGCGTTGCTTTGATCTTTCTCTGACACTCTACAGTACCATATATAGTCAGCGTTGCTTTGATCTTTCTCTGGCACTCTACAGTACCAACTATAGTCAGCGTTGCTTTGATCTATTTCTGACACTCTACAGTACCAACTATAGTCAGCGGTGCTTTGATCTGTCTCTGACACTCTACAGTACCATCTATAGTCATAGTTTCTTTGATCTATCTCTGACACTCTACAGTACCATCTGTAGTAAGCGTTTCTTTGATCTGTCTCTGAAACTCTACAGTACCATCTATAGTCAGCGTTGCTTTGATCTATTTCTGACACTCTACAGTACCATCTGTAGTAAGCGTTTCTTTGATCTGTCTCTGAAACTCTACAGCACCATCTATAGTCAGCGTTGCTTTGATCTATTTCTGACACTCTACAGTACCATATATAGTCAGCGTTGCTTTGATCTATCTCTGACACTCTACAGCACCATCTATAGTCAGCATTTC
>NW_013813889.1:0-200 GCF_000517525.1 Limulus polyphemus
ACAAAACGCAAAACCTTCCATAACTCCCTTAAAATGAACTGTAGAAGGGTGAAACTCTGCATATGACTGTGCAACGATAGATTTTACTTACATACCTAATAGGGTAAAGAACCATCAATTCAAGACTCTCTCGTAATAAGAAATCGAGAAACAATCAGTAACGAAAAGCTTCACTGCATTACACATACGCTATCAGTGAA
>NW_013813890.1:0-1056 GCF_000517525.1 Limulus polyphemus
ATAATTAGGTAATAATATAACAAGTATTTAAACAAGTTCATATTCTTAGAGTTTATAATGTGGAAAAAATATAACAAGTCTTTAAACAAGTTCATATTATCGTTGTTTATAATAAGGTAATAATATAACAATTCTTTAAACAAGTTCATATTCTTGTAATTTATAATAAGGTAATAATAGGGTTTATAAAAAGGTGATAATATAACAAGTCTTTATACAAGTTCATATTCTTTCGGTTTATAATTAGGTAATAATATAACAAGTATTTAAACAAGTTCATATTCTTAGAGTTTATAATGTGGAAAAAATATAACACAGTCTTTAAACAAGTTCATATTTTCGGGGTTTATAATAAGGTAATAATATAACAGGTCTTTAAAAAAGTTCATATTGTTACTGTTTATAATTATGTAATAATATAACAAGCCGTTAAACAAGTTCATATTATCGGGGTTTATAATGAGCTAATAATATAACAAGTCTTTATATATTATCACCTTTTTATAAACCCTAAGAATATGAACTTGTTTAAAGACTTGTTATATTATTACCTCATTATAAACCCCGAGAATATTAATTTGTTTAGAGACTTGTTATATTATTACCTAATCATAAACCGTAAGAATATGAACCTGTTTAAAGACTAGCTATATTATTACCTTATCACAAACCCTAAGAATATTAACTTGGTTAAATACTTGTTATATTATTACCTTATTATAAACCGCAAGAATATAAAATTGTAACAAGTCTTTATACAAGTTCATATTCTTGCGGTTTATAATAAGGTGATAATATAACAAATCTTTATACAAGTTCATATTCTTGCGGTTTATAATAAGGTAATAATATAACAAGTATTTAAACAAGTTCATATTCTTAGGGTTTGTAATAAGTAAATAACATAACAAGTATTTAAACAAGATCATATATATAGCGTTTATAATGAGGTAATAATATAACAAGTCTATAAACAAGTTCATATTATTAGGGTTTATAATAAGGTAATAATATATCAAGTCTTTAAACAAGTTTATATTCTTAGGGTTTATAAAT
>NW_013813891.1:0-487 GCF_000517525.1 Limulus polyphemus
TTGTGCTGGAAACAAGTACATTTGTGTGGTGATGGATTATTTCACCAAGTGGTCTGAGGCATATGCAATAACAAATCAGGAAGCTACAACTGATGAAGAGTTGCCTGCGAATATGTCAGAGTTTGTGGAAGTGTTATCGGAAAGGATGGGTGATGTTCACCATCAGGTGCGTACAAGCTTGAAAACGTCTGCTGATTCGATGAGGTTGACTTATGATAAGAGATCTACTGAGGTCAGCTTTGTACCAGGAGACAAGGTATGGTTGTATAATCCCAGGAAGACCAAAGGGAAGTCTCCTAAGTTGTCATCTCCATGGGAAGGCCCATACGACATAGTGGATCGTCTCTCATACGTGACTTTCCGGATAAAATGTGGTCGGCGAGGTAAACCAAAAGTGGTGCATGCCAATAGGCTTTGGCGTTATCATGGTCCAGGATTATTTCTACGTTGGGACGTAAGTAGAAAACAGAACAATGACGCTGCTGAA
>NW_013813892.1:0-488 GCF_000517525.1 Limulus polyphemus
TTGCCACTGCAGTAATCTTTCTTCTTGTTTCTTTTCTCGTTTATTTTCTCGTTCTTTCTGTTTCTTTTCTTTTTCCTCTAACAACTGTTGTAATTTCTCTTCTCGTTCTTCTTGTTTCTTTTCTTTTCCTCTAACAACTGCTGTAATCTCGCTTCTTGTTTCTTTTCTTTTTCCTCTAACAACCGCTGTAATCTCTCCTCTTCTTGTTTCTTTTCTTGTTTCTTTTCGTGCTCTTGTATTGCTGCCATCACGTCTGCTATGCTGTAGTTTGATTTGCCGCTTCTAGTTTCCATTTTTTTTATCCCACTTCTGACACCAATTTGTTACGTCTCCGTTTGTTAATTAACTTCCCGTAACTTCATTCCGACGAAACTTTAGCGACACAAGTATTTACTTAATAAAACTTGTTTATTCTTTCCGAATATAACTCTGCGATACACTTAATCTCAATATTCGCGCTAAAACAAACAGTATCACGAACGAACGAA
>NW_013813893.1:0-488 GCF_000517525.1 Limulus polyphemus
GTGATTGGTTGGAGACTATTACCTTGGAACCCGTGACAGTTCATTCCTTTAGATATGTTCCAGAGCTATCTTTTAGGGACATAACTAGTAAATACGTGAGGTTAAAGGGTCTCTCACTTAAAGAGTTGGTAGGGTATCTACGTTGTGCATTAGGTACTCAGGTGCCTGCTAGAACATTTTGAGGAGAAGTTGTTCCCACAGATCAGTGGAAGATGATTCGAAAATATACGTTTTCGTCATTTGTGGGAAATGAACCATGTACTGTGGAATATTTATTATGGTCGTGGGCTGTGACCACGAATGTCAAGCTAGTGCATATGGATAGACATTCAACTGGATTGTGTACATTATGTGGTACAGTGAGAGAATCCATTGATCATTTATTTTTTCTTTGTTCAGAGGTACAACCGTTATGGGCTTATGTTTATGAATTGTTGGAATTCTAGTTTGGTTGTCCAATATCGGTTTGGGTTTGGAGGAGGTGTAAG
>NW_013813894.1:0-1801 GCF_000517525.1 Limulus polyphemus
TACATGTTCGTGGAGTTGTTATACCAAATAACGCTAAAGATGAGTATAGGGGTTAAACATTCGATAACTAGAGGTACACCTAGGTTTTCATGGAGTAGTTGTACCAAGTAAGGCAAAAGATGAATATGGTGGTTATAAATTCGGTAACTAGAGTTACACCTAAGTGTTCATGGAGAGTGGTACCAGAATTTATAACCACCATACTCATCTTTAGCCTTACTTGCAACTACTCCATTTACACTTAGGTGTAAATCTAGTTAATCTTTAGCCTTACTTGGTAAACACTAGTTACAGAATTTATAACTACCATATTCAACTACTCCATGAACACTTAGGTGTCTACTCCATGAAACCTAGGTTTAACTCTAGTTACAGAACTTATAACCACCATACTCATCTTTAGCCTTACTTGGTACAGCTACTCCATGAACACTTAGGTGTAACTCTAGTTACGGAATTTATAACCACCATATTCATATTTAGCCTTACTTGGTACTTGTACCAAGTAAGGCTAAAGATGCATATGGTGGTTATAAATTCGGTAACTAGAATTACACCTAAGTGTTCATGGAGTAGTTGTACCAAGTAAGGCTGAAGATGAATATGGTGGTTATAAATTCTGTAACTAGAGTTACACCTAGGTTTCATGGAGTAGTTGTACCAAGTGAGTCTAAAGAGGAGTATGGTGATTATAAATTCGGAAACTAGAGTTACACCAAAGTCTTCATGGAGGAGTTGTACCAAGTAAGGCTAAAGATGAGTATGATGGTCATAAATTTGGTAACTAGAGTTACACCTACGTGTTTATGGAGTAGTTGTACCAAGTAAGGCTAAAAATGAGTATGGTGGTTAAAAATTCGGTGACTATAGTCACACCTAGGTGTTCATGGAGTAGTTGTACCAAATAAGGCTAAGGATGATTATGGTGGTTATAAATTCTATAACGAGAGTTACACCTAGGTGTTCGTACAACAACTCCACCAAATAACGCTAAAGATTAGTATAGGGGTTTGTAACTCTAGTTACCGAATGTGTAACCCCATACTCATCTTTAGCGTTATTTGGTACAACAACTCTACGAACACGTAGGTGTAACTCTAGTTACCAAATTTTAACCACCATACTCATCTTTCGCCTTACTTGGTACAACTACTGAACACCTAGGTGTAACTCAAGTTTCCGAATTTATTCTGCCATACTCATCTTTAGCCTTACTTGGTACAATTACTCCATAAACACCTAGGTGTAACTGTAGTTACATAATTTATAACCACCATACTCATTTTAGCCTTACTTGGTACAACTGCTCCATAAATATCTAGGTGTAAATATAGCTACCGAATTTATATCCATCATACTCATCTTTAGCCTTACTTTGTACAACTACTCCATGAACACATAGGTGTAACTATAGTTACCAAATTTATAACAACCATACTCATCTTCAGCCTTACTTGGCACAAATACTCCATAAAAACCTAGGTGTAACTATAGTCACCGAATACGTAACTACCACACTCATTTTTAGCTTTACTTAGTACAACTACTCCATAATACCTAGGTGTAACTATAGTTAAAGAATTTATAACCATCATACACAACTTTAGCACTACTTGGTACAACTACTCCATGAACACCTAAGTTATAAATTCTATAACTAGAGTTACACCTAGGTGTTCATGGAGTAGTTGTACTAAGTAAGGCTAAAAGATGAGTATGGTGGTTATAAATTCTGTAACTAGAGTAACACCTAGGTGTTCATGGAGTAGTTGTACCAAGTAAGGCTAAAGATGATTATGGT
>NW_013813895.1:0-487 GCF_000517525.1 Limulus polyphemus
AACTGTCTTAACGGGAGCCTAGCCTGTACTTTTCCAAACCTTAAGCTTGTGACTTGTTGTAGGAATTATCTTTAAAATATATAACAAAGGAATTAGAGGACTTTGTATCATATCTTCTGATGTCCAGTTGAGAAATTATTAACAATTAAGATATTCAGATTATTTATCTATGGAAATCAAATATTATGTTACTACAAGTAATGATTAAACAATGTTTATTGTCACCAGTCAACAATTATTACACATTTACAAGTACACCACATTTATATAAACCAATCCCTGAAACTGTTTAACAATATTATTAAACATCGTCTAATATGTCTGGTAATTAAACTTTTCCTTACCTTTAACAAAACAAGCAGTCAATGTTGGATACCTGTCAGTATTCACGTCAACTCATCTAGATCCATTGTGGTCTCTTCTCCAGTTCCTTTGGTATTCTGTAAAAGTCAAAACAAGAACATGTCACTTGTCTGTTTGTGTACCA
>NW_013813896.1:0-484 GCF_000517525.1 Limulus polyphemus
TAGTCTATAATAACATCTAATGTAGTTTATAATAACATCTAATGTAGTCTATAGTAACATCTAATGTAGTCTATAATAACATCTAATGTAGTTTTTAATAACATCTAATGTACTCTATAATAACATCTAATGTAGTCTATAATAACATCTAATGTAGTCTATAGTAACTTCTAATGTAGTTTATAATAACATCTAATGTAGTTTATAATAACATCTAATGTAGTCTATAGTAACATCTAATGTAGTCTATAGTAACATCTAATGTAGTTTATAATAACATCTAATGTAGTCTATAATAACATCTAATGTAGTCTATAGTAACATCTAATGTAGTTTATAATAACATCTAATGTACTCTATAATAACATCTAATGTAGTCTATAATAACATCTAATGTAGTTTATAATAATATCTAATGTACTCTATAATAGCATCTAATGTAGTCTATAATAACATCTAATGTAGTCTATAATAACATCTAATG
>NW_013813897.1:0-310 GCF_000517525.1 Limulus polyphemus
AGTACACAGTTCAATTAAATATTGTATGTCTTCTTATTGACAGTACACAGTATTGTTAAATCTTATGTCTACTTACTGACAGTACACAGTATCGTAAAATCGTGTGGTTTGTCAGAGATAGTACACAGTATCGTTAAATATTGTGGCTTGTTATTGACAGTACACAGTATTGTTAAATCTTGTGTTTTCTTATTGACAGTACACATTGTTAATCTTGTGTCTTCTTAATGATAGTACACAGTATTGTTAAATCTTGTGTCTTCTTATTGACAGTACACAGTATTGTTAAATTTTGTGTCTTCTTAATGAT
>NW_013813898.1:0-717 GCF_000517525.1 Limulus polyphemus
CTCTAGTTACCGAATTTATAACCACCATACTCATCGTTAGCGTTATTTGGTACAACAACTCCACGAACACCTAGGTGTAACCTTAGTTACCGAATTTGTAACCACCATTCTCACCTGTAGCGTTATTTGGTACAACAACTCCACGAATACCTAAGTGTAACTCTAGTTACCGAATTTATAACCACCATACTCATCTTTAGCTTTACTTGGCACAGCTACTCCATCAACACCTAGGTGTAACTCTAGTTACTGAATGTGTAACCCATACTCATTTTTAGCGTTATTTGGTACAACAACTCCACGAATACCTAGGTGTAACTCTAGTTACCGAATTTATATCCACCATATTCATTTTTAGCATTACTTGGTACAACTACTCCAAGAACACCTAGGTGTAACTCTAGTTACGGAATTTATAACCACCATACTCATCTTTAGCCTTACTTGGTACAACTACTCCAGGAACACTTAGGTGTTACTCTAGTTATCCCGAATTTATAACCACCATATTCATCTTTAGCGTTATTTGGTAAAACTACTCCATTAACACTTAGGGTAATCTAGATACAGAATTTATAACCACCATACTCATCTTTAGCCTTACTTGGTACATCTACTCCATGAACACCTAGGTTAACTCTAGTTACAGTATTTATAACCACCATACTCATCTGTAGCCTTACTTGGTACAATTATTCCATAAAAACCTAGGTGTAT
>NW_013813899.1:0-488 GCF_000517525.1 Limulus polyphemus
CACGAAGCGCCTAAAGAGAGTATCTATTATTAGTTTGCTATAATCAGTGGGCTATAAACTTCGGAAGCTATAACTGTGATTGTTATAACGCTTATTAATCGGTACACTTCAGATATTTGACCAGGGATATTTATAAACTTCGAACATTACAAACCATTTAACTTCAATGGATTCACATCGGACATTAATACTTTTACGAAAACATTACCTAACGTCATCGGTGGAAACTCAATCTCTAATAGGTGTATGAACATGGAAGACTACAAGGCTAGCAAGCTTCCTGTTAATTAAGTGAATTGTGCCTACGTCAACTCGAAATTAACTTCCTCATCGTGAACCCTCGATGAGATATTAAGGAAGTTCCAGACTAGAAAGAAGACTTTATATTGCTTATAAGTTTGTGAAACTTCTGTTTATAAATCATTGTTTGTAATAACTATTTGTAATAACCGTTATTGTAGATTGTAGTGTTGTGTGTATATTAAAAC
>NW_013813900.1:0-677 GCF_000517525.1 Limulus polyphemus
GGGCTTTGTCCTTACATTAATGTGTAGAGTTATGAGATACTGGTCTTTGTCTTTACAGTAATGTGTAGAGTTATGAGATACTGGACTTTGTCTTTACAGTAATGTGTAGAGTTATGAGGTACTGGACTTTGTCTTTACAGTAATGTATGGACCTGTGAGATACTGGACTTTGTCTTTACAGTAATGTGTAGAGTTATGAGATACTGGACTTTGTCCTTACAGTAATGTGTAGAGTTATGAGATACTGGACTTTGTCCTAAGAGTAATGTGTGGAGTTATGAGATACAGGAAGTCGCCCTTACAGTAATGTGTAGAGTTATGAGATACTGGACTTTGTCATTACAGCAATGTGTAGAGTTATGAGATACAGGAAGTCGCCCTTACAGTAATGTGTGGAGCTACGAGATACTGGACTTTGTCCTAATAGTAATGTGTGGAGCTATGATAAACTAGAAGCAGAATGCCCACACGCTTAGATTTTGGCAGACATTGACGTTAACAGAATGCCAACACCATTACATTCTGGCAGACATTGACGCTAACAGAATGCCGACACGGTCAGATTCTGGTAGACATTGACGTTAACAGAATGCCCACACCATTAGATTCTGGCAGACATTGACGTTAACAGAATGCACACACGGTTAGATGCTGGCAGACATTGACGCTAACAGAAT
>NW_013813901.1:0-488 GCF_000517525.1 Limulus polyphemus
ATATTATCCTATACGCCACTTTTTATGTATGATGTGAGATAGTAAATTCTACTTTTATTTTGTTATGGTTAAGTTTACCGTTCATTTATCATTCCTTCTATCGTTTAATTCAAATATGAAGTTTTAGTTATATCAAAGTGCTAACTCACCTTCTAGCTAAAACACGTTGAATTTCACGAGCTTCCCCTAGCGATGACATACAGATGTTAATGTTGTGAAATATTATGTAAATTTGTTGGTCAGGCAGATGTAGCTGCGTGATCTAACGGCGAAATAAAAACCCTTCCTTAAGTTTAAACGAGTTAGTTCACGAGATATAGTTAAAACTTATTATTACTGATCGTTACTCGATATTGTTATTAATCTTGAAGTTATATAAATTCATAATATTACGTTTTTTTTAATTAGGTTTTCTCTTCTTCTTTAACTTTTTCTGATTCCTAAAATAATTATTAATATTGGTATATTTATGTGGTATTGTATCAAGT
>NW_013813902.1:0-485 GCF_000517525.1 Limulus polyphemus
TCAATAAGAAGACACAAGATTTACGATACTGTGTACTGTCAATAAGAAGACACAAGATTTACGATACTGTCGTACTCGTCAATAAGAAGACACAAGATATAAGAATACTGTGTACTATCACTAACAAGCCACAAGAATTAACAATACTGTGTACTATCACTAACAAGCCAAAAGATTTAAAGATACTGTGTACTTTCAATAAGAAGACACAAGATTTAACGATAGTGTGTACTGTCAATAGGAAGACACTCGATTTAACAATACTGTGTACTGTCGATAAGAAGATACAAGATTTAACGATACTGTGTACTGTCAATAAGAAGACACAAGATTTAACGATACTGTGTACTGTCAATAAGAAGACACAAGATTTACGATACTGTGTACTGTCAATAAGAAGACACAAGATATACAAAAACTGTGTACTATCACTAACAAGCCACAAGAATTAAAAATACTGTGTACTATCACTAACAGGCCAAAAG
>NW_013813903.1:0-482 GCF_000517525.1 Limulus polyphemus
CCACAATACGCAATGACGCGTTTAGTAATATTGCTCAGGTTTTAATACTGTTACGGCAGCGGAAGTCACGTGACTCTAGTAACACGTCATGATATTCTAGAAGGATCATGTCTGTTCGTGACAACTCTGGTCTTTTCTACGCACCCTCTATTCTTGTATATAACTGCGCCAGATAAAGCGAAATTAATTAATCGGAATTGGAATTGCAGACAGGCAGAGATAAAGATGGACATTTGAGTCAAGCGCTGTAGTGACCGTAAATAAAGTGCGTGAATCGTTGTGAATTATAGCGTATGTTTAACTTAAACTGACTGTGGAAATTAAGTGTATTGCAAATTGTATTGAGAAAGAATAAACTAGTTTTAATTAAGAAAGGCTTGTATTGCTAAAATTCATCCGAAAGAATTATACGGGAATTACCAATGAACACAGAATGTAACAAATATGCATTGGTCTTAAATGTCAGCCAAGTATACTTTCTG
>NW_013813904.1:0-488 GCF_000517525.1 Limulus polyphemus
GTTAGACTTAAAAATATATTAATAAAATCGAAACTATAACTATAACTTTCTTGATCAACAACAAAATTTTTAGTTATAGACGAAAGGAAGTATTTGAATTTCCCTTAGAAACTGTCTCATAAGAAAATTATGGACACATCACAGTTTAGAAAATGAGAGAAATACTAATCAAACCATTAAAATTTTGAAGACAAAATGTTATACAGTATTTAGTCTCATGAAAGTTTGACTTTGAGAATAATAAAATCTGGAGATAATAATACTCTGCCTGCATGGAAAGGGATAAGAGAACTATAAGAAAGAAATTGTCGCATAGTGTATTATGGAAAACAAGCAATCATTTTCGAAGGTATTGGTCGTATCAATTATTATCAATGTAAGTATAATGTAGTTTCACAATATCTACCTAATAATCTGGTATGAGGCGTTATATACCTTGATAATTGTTATTTTGAAAATGGCCAAGTGAACGACAAATACTATACGAC
>NW_013813905.1:0-1215 GCF_000517525.1 Limulus polyphemus
CTATAATTTCGGTAACCAGAGTTAAACCTAAGTGTTCATGGAGTAGTTGTACCAAGTAAGGCTATAGATGAGTATGGTGGTTATAAATTCGATAACTAGAGTAACACCTAGGTGTTCGTGGAGTTTTGTACCAAGAAAGTCTAACGATGAGTATGGTGGTTATAAATTAGGTAACTAGAGTTAGTCCTAGGTATTCGTGAAGTAGTTGTACCAAGTAAGGCTAAAGATGAATATGGGGGTTATAAATTCGGTAACTAGAGTTACACCTAGGTATTCGTGGAGTTATTGTACCAAATAACGCTACAGATGAGTATGGTGGTTACAAATTCAGTAACTAGAGTTACACATAGGTGTTCGTGGAGTTATTGTACCAAATAACGCTAAACATGAGTATGGGGGTTATAAATTCGGTAACTAGAGTTAAACCTACGTGTTCATGGAGTAGTTGTACCAAGTAGGGCTAAAGATGAGAATGGTGGTTAGAATTTATAACCACCATACTCATCTTTAGCTTTACTTGGTACAACTACTCCATGAATACTTAGGTGTAACATTAGCTACCGAATTTATAACCACCATATTCATCTTTAGCCTTACTTGGTACAACTACACCATGAACACCTAGGTGTAACTCTAGTTACACAATTTATAACCACCATACTCATCTTTAGCCTTACTTGGTACAACTATTCCATAAACACCTAAGTGTAACTCTAGTAACCTAATTTATATGAACACTTAGGTGTAACTCTAGTTACTTGGTACAACTACTCCCATCTTTAGCCTTACAACTCCACGAACACATAGGTTTAACTATAGTTACCGAATTTATCAATACAATACTCATCTTCAGCCTTACTTGGTACAACTACTCCATGAACACCTAGGTGTAACTCTAGTTTCCGAATTTATAACCACCATACTGTTGTACCAAGTAAGGCTAAAGATGAGTATGGTCGTTAAAATTCTGTAACTAGAGCTACACCTAGGTGTTCATGGAGTAGTTTTACCAAATAACGCTAAAGATGAATATGGTGGTTATAAATTTCGGTAACTAGAGTTACACCTAGGTGTTCATGGAGTAGTAGTACCAAGTAAGGCTGAAGATGAGTATTGTATTTATAAATTCGGTAACTAGTGTTACACCTAGGTCTTCGTGGAGTTGTTGTACCAAGAAGGGCTAAAGGTAAGTATGGTGGTTACACATGCGCTAAC
>NW_013813906.1:0-488 GCF_000517525.1 Limulus polyphemus
ATATAAACTGAATTTACATTTTTCGAAATTAATTAGGTGCTCTTTTATGAGATATGACAGAATTTACCAATAATAATAATAATTAATACAAGGAAGCCCAATAAACAGAAATATTACTACTAACATATATATCTCACCTCAACTCAATTCTTCTGCATATCAGTGATATAATCACTCTAACAATAATGCCAAAACTTTATATAATGTTATCTAGAACAAATAGTTGAATTGTGGTTTCATGCTTACAAATGTCGTGCAACCTAATGTTTATGTTACAAGGAAACGGTAGGAACATTATTTTACTTTACTCTACAATTATATGTTCGCCTTCGTGATATAATAAAAGAGAGTTTGAAAATACTTTTAAAATATTAGAATTAACAATGTGGCCTTCATTCTATCTAACTAAGACTGTTTTTTGTTTTGGACATTTCAAACTTCTTCTGGATCACCTACCGTTCATCCTCCCCCTGCAGTCTCCATATCAC
>NW_013813907.1:0-488 GCF_000517525.1 Limulus polyphemus
TGTAATCTAATCATATACTTTTTGTTTTCTTGGGTATTAATCTATGACATTATGTACTTCCATTCAATTTCTTACACCGAATTAGTTTCATAAGCTTTCAGCTCAGATCTGTAGAGTTAATTTATTTTTGATTACCGTATTTTTCGGAATATAAGACGCACCCTTATTTTGAAGACACAGTTTTGGGGGAAAAAAGCTACAGTCGCATTTGAAATATTTTTATTGAACAAAAATTCAGTTTGATACTTTAAAAATTAGTATATGTTGTTCTAAACACAAAAGAGCTCAAAACATCAAAATAAGAAAATACCGTAAATCAAAAAAAGGTTTACTGTTATTTGGTTTGGTTCAAAACCTACAAAAACTTCATTGCTTTCACTGTAATTTATTTTTTTTTATTTAAGGAGCATTATAAATAGTCATGTTTTTAAAAGAAAAAAAACTACTATTGTTATAAATAACACATTCAATTGAACTAAACTATGCAT
>NW_013813908.1:0-252 GCF_000517525.1 Limulus polyphemus
AAAATTAAGAAAAATATTTTGAAGTCAGTTATCTCTCAATATATGGAGAAACAAATAATAAGGAAAAATACTTGGAAGTTCAGTTATTCTGAATAGATGGAGAAAAAAGTAAGAAAAAATACTTGAAAGTTCAGTTATCTCTCAATAGAATGAGAAACAATTAAGAAAAATACAAGAAAGTTCGGTCATTTCTGAATAGGTGGAGAAAAAATGAAGAAAAAATACTTGGAAGTTCAGTTGTCTCACTAGATT
>NW_013813909.1:0-489 GCF_000517525.1 Limulus polyphemus
CAAAGGAAGAACAGAAAAACAAGTTGCGACAGCGATAGAAGCTACTCCAGATGAAACAAAGCAAGAAAAAGAACAACCGACAGTAATAACGGAATCTATTTCAAACAAAGCAGAGCAAGAAATTGAACAATCGACCATATTAATGAATGCTACTCCAGACGAAATAAAGCAAGAAAAAGAACAACCGACATTAGTAACGGAAGCTATTCCAAACAAACCAAAGCAAGAAATTGAACAATCGACCATACTAATGAATGCTCCTGACGAAATAAAGCAAGAAAAAGAGCAACAACCAACTGTAGTAATGAATGTTACTCAAGACGAAATCAATCAAGAAAAAGAGCGACAACCAGCTGTAGTAATGAATGTTACTCAAGACGAAATAAAGGAAGAAAAAGAGCGACAACCAACTATTGTAATGGATGACGTTGCCAAAGCTGAACCAAAGCAAAAACGAGAAATACAAGTTGCGACAGCGATAGAAGCTAC
>NW_013813910.1:0-489 GCF_000517525.1 Limulus polyphemus
ATAATGAGTGTCGGTGTATATTGACTATGAGATTGATTCAGTTTGATAGACATTATTTATATAATATAAATTATAATAATATACTTTATGTATTAATGAACATAAATTGTGATTTTTTTAACTTAAAGAATTTCTAGCTTTATTCTCTCTCTCTCACACACACACATATATACATATATATATTCTCGTTAAGGAGCTGTAGAATATTAAAAGTAAGTTTCTTAACATTATCACTTCTTAGATGTTATTAAACAGCCTCCACTTTCTGTGTAATATTTACATACTAAAGTATCATATTGTTTGTTCATCTGTCGCTGTTCTGATAAAGATTACTTTGAACCATCTTCAATGATATTAAAATAAATGAATATTCATTTCATATCTCCCGAAAAGCAAATTAATATATAAGAATGTTATATGATAATATTTGACAGAATAACTGAAACATTCTCTGATGTCTTCCTGTAAGATGGTAGAGTAATGTACATT
>NW_013813911.1:0-488 GCF_000517525.1 Limulus polyphemus
CAGCTTTGTGAACTAGAAATTTGGGTATGAATTTACTTAATACCACTTTCTTTTTTCTTAGCAAACCTTATATTAAGTCGTTTCTTTGCTACAAATGTTTAGTGGGGCCGAGCCTGGCAACTGTGTGGGCATACGTGGTGCTATACTTAATGGTCTAGGATACGTATAGCGTCCTCCCTATTAATCCTCGATGGCCCATGTGAGGGTTGTTCGATTGTGTGAACACACAGTGAGTTGGGGTGGAGGTGGAAAGCGTGGGTTCTGCAAATGCTCCCTAAACGTTGGTCCATCGCTCCTTGGTACTTGTACCGTCCAGGAAGAACCAGTCCATCTTCACTAGCCTCCAAAGTAATCTAAAAATAGATTTAAAACATTTGTTTCCATCCTTAAAAGTATTTATTGCAGCATATAAAAAACATTAATTTTGGCTAAGAATAAGTATTTTAGGGCTTTCTTTGTCTGTCAATAGATGGCGAACCTTTCATTTA
>NW_013813912.1:0-486 GCF_000517525.1 Limulus polyphemus
TAAAATGTTTCAGATTTAACCAATAAAAATTACAAACAAAAAGGAGTAAGTTTCAAATATAAAACATTCAAAAAACAAACTTAAAAAAAATAGTTTTTCTTTATTGAAAATCTCACGAGTGTTGCAACAGAAAAGCAAGGCACTTTTATTGATAACTACGTCTACAAAGAAATACTTCAATAAAATCTACTCTGTGATGTAATGCTGTGATGATAGCTAATTTTAAAACTAAAATTTCAATAAAATCCTTTTTCACATGGATGGTGAAGATTATTGAATGTCAAGTATGAGTACATTGTTTTAGAATTGTCAGACAATTCCAGAAAAGGCTGCAGGCCCAATAGCCTTCCGCAGGAACTAGCAGTTATACCTGCCCAGAAGGTGGGCATTTCTGCTAGTTCTTTTAATGAAAGACTGTAAGATATGAATACACATAAATAAAATAGTCTTAAGACTATGTAACATAACTAATAATATGTAACTGTT
>NW_013813913.1:0-487 GCF_000517525.1 Limulus polyphemus
GGGCATCTCGGAGTTAAGAAGACATTGAGTCACCTACGACAGAGATTTTACTGGATAGGTATGAGGCAAGATGTGGAAGAATGGTGCAGGACATGCAGTACATGTTGTACTAAAAGGGGACCCATGCATAAGGGACGTGCTCCAATGAAGTTATATCAAGTTGTTGCACCAATGGAAAGAGTAGCCATTGATATTGCTGGTCCTTTGCCTCAAACTCGTGCTGGAAAGAGGTACATTTGTGTTGTGATGGATTATTTGACCAAATCAGGAAGCTACAACTGTAGCTCGGCTATTGGTGATTTCTTCTTCAGGTTTGGTATGCCAAACGAACTGCATTCGATCAAGGCCGTAACTTTCAGTCAGCTGTGTTCCCTGAATGCTGCAAGTTGTTTGACATACGAAAGACCAGGACAACGCCACTTCACCCACAGTCTGATAGAATGGTAGAAAAGTACAACTGGACACTTGGACAGGAATTGGCAAAGTT
>NW_013813914.1:0-488 GCF_000517525.1 Limulus polyphemus
ATTAAAATATAGTTTAAGAAAGACTAAAAATACCGCTATCAAAGTCGAAAATATCAAGTCTAAGAAGGCCTAAAAAGACTGTTATGAAAGTCGACAAAATCGAGTGGACGAAAACTAAAAACACGTTTTCAAAGTCAATAAAATCCAGTGGAAAACTGACTAAAACGACCCCTATCAATGTCAACAAAATCTAGTGGAATGAAGACTAAAGGACCTTTATAACAGTCGACAAAATATAGTTTAAGAAGGATTAAAAATACCATTATGAAAGTCATTAAAGTATAGTGTAAGAAAGACTAAAAATACCGCTATCAAAGACGAAAATATCTAGTCTAAAAAGGCCTAAAAAGACAGTTATGAAAGTCGACAAAATTAGAGTGGAAGAAAACTAATAACACGTTTTCAAATTCAAGAAAATCTAGTGGAAAACGAACTAAAAAGAACCTTATCAATGTCAACAAAATCTGGAGGAAGGAAGACTAAAAGAC
>NW_013813915.1:0-487 GCF_000517525.1 Limulus polyphemus
ACTCAAGTTAAGGAACTTGTTGTACATGATTATAGGTTAAAGACCTGACTCAAGTTAAGGAACTTGTTGTACACAAACATAGGTTCATGACCTGACTCAAGTTAAAGAACTTGTTGTACACAAACATAAATCCTTGACAGAATTTAAGCAAATGAAATTGTGACTTTGAATAAGTTGACATGATACAGACTAAAACGTTGACTGGATATAACATAATGTCAGAAACTTCATAAGAAGAACTGGTTTATAATAACGTAATATTTTGGGACAACATGGGACCTATTGGTCCATCTTGGCTGTTCCATCCTTAAAACTAAATTGAAATAATTAAAAAAAAAGTTTAAAATCCAGCCCTTTTTCATTCATTTATTTATCAAGTTTTTTCTTAAACTCACTTAAATTTACTGTCTCTACAACATCTGATGGCAACCCATTCCAAAGGCCAACCATCCTATTAGAAAAAATAAAACTGCCTTAGCTAATGATG
>NW_013813916.1:0-501 GCF_000517525.1 Limulus polyphemus
GTTAGCTTTACTTTGTACAACAACTCCACGAACATCTAGGTGTTACTCTAGTTACCAAATTTATAACCACTATACTCATTTTTAGCTTTACTTCGTACAACTACTCCATGAACACCTAGGTGTAACTCTAGTTACAAAATTTATAACCACCATACTCATTTTTAGCTTTACTTGGTATAATTACTCCATGAACACTTAGGTTTAACTCTGGTTACCGAATTTATAACCCCCATACTCATCTTTAGCGTTATTTGGTACAACAACTCCACGAACACCTCGGTGTAACTCTAGTTACCGAATTTATAACCACCATATTCATCTTTAGCCTTCATCGGTACAACTACTCCATAAAAACCTAGGTGTAACTCTAGTTACCGAATTTGTAATCACCATACTCATCCTTAGCCTTATTTGGAACAATTACTCCATGAACACTTAGTTTTAACTCCGGTTACCGAATTAATAAACCCCATACTCATCTTTAGGTTAATTTGGTACAAC
>NW_013813917.1:0-488 GCF_000517525.1 Limulus polyphemus
TGTTTGGGTGCCTCACGAACTCTCCAATGATCATAGTTTCCAACGTGTGAACGTTGCTTCGTCTTTCCTGGCTCGTAATGCGCGTGAACCATTTTTAGACAAAATTGTCACCGGTAATGAAAAATGGATTCTCTATGCGAATATTAAACGCCAAAAACAATGGCTCAATCCTAGACAAAAACTACTTCCAACCCAAACACCTGGACTCTATCCGCAAAAAAAGTGATGCTTTGCATTTGGTGGGACATTCAAGGATTAATTCATTTGGAATTCCTCAATCCACAGAGATCTATAGTCTGCAACTGTAACGTTTAAATCAAGCCCTTCATCAGAAACACTCTTCAGTTGTCAATCGGAAAGGATGTTCTTTTTTCTCAACGACAATGCACGTCCACATGTGGCACGTTTGACGCAACACAAGATTATGGAGTTGGGTTGGGAAGTTCTCCCCCACTCACCATATTCTCCAGATATGGCACCATCAGATT
>NW_013813918.1:0-487 GCF_000517525.1 Limulus polyphemus
TCCCTATTTTATCCATCACCCCTCAAAAATGTACGAAATTAAACGTAAAATACTTTCTATAAAATCATTATTGCTCAAACAAGCCATAATTTTTACAGTCTTCAATTTTGTTTGGTTACAGAGCTATTGATTATAAAATCAGACCTCTCCTGCCAGACCCACCTGTCACATCCTCTCTTTCAGAATTTGTTGATAGTTCTCTCTTACGTTTCATTATATATTACCCATAACCAATAGAAAGTCAAGGTTTTCATCTATCAAATGATGTATAACATTGTATTCTGAACAGAATATCGTCAATTTCACTCACAGTACAAGATTGGTTCCTGTGGGAAAGTTAACGAATAGCTTGGATGAATTTGTAGCAGCTCATGTTGCATAGTTAGAAGCCAGGAATATTTTGAGAGATAAGTGAATTTATCTACTTTTTATAAATGTATTAGTCTATATTCTTTAGTGCATTATTTAATTCAATAAAAATTATTAA
>NW_013813919.1:0-487 GCF_000517525.1 Limulus polyphemus
AAATCCCTTAAAACAAAGAGTAGGAAGGTAAAACTCTGCATATTTCTAGGCAACGTTAAAGTGTACCTACATACCAAATTTGGTGAAGAATCATCAATTTAGGACCCTCTGGTAACAAGAAATCGAAAAACAATCAGTAACCAAAAGCTTCACTCCAGTACACATACGCTTTCAGAAAAGCCAATAAAAGAGTAACATAAAACGACCACAAAAGTCGCAAAAATGATAATAAAAGGCGAGACTTTTGCATGTGAATTCGCAAGCATGCAACGAACCTTACTGAAAAAATTTCGAGAAGATCTGTCCAAATGGAACGACGTACTGGTACAAAACGCAAAACCTTCCATAACTCCTTTAAAACAAAGAGGAGGAAGGTAAAACTCTGCATATTACTACGCAACGTTAAATTGTAAATACATACCGAATTTGGTGAAGAATCATCAATTTAGGACCCTCTGGTAACAAGAAATCGAAAAACAATCAGTAA
>NW_013813920.1:0-489 GCF_000517525.1 Limulus polyphemus
CACAACATGTGTTATTGTGAGAGATCAGGATACTGAATGT
This sequence comes from Limulus polyphemus, assembly GCF_000517525.1. Taxonomy (NCBI): domain Eukaryota; kingdom Metazoa; phylum Arthropoda; class Merostomata; order Xiphosura; family Limulidae; genus Limulus; species Limulus polyphemus. The sequence goes on from NW_013813920.1 coordinate 41, forward strand.
ATTTTAACATTAACTATTATTTTTAACTTACCAGTGCGATGCTCATGTAGTTGCCAATCTTCCAAAAACAGAAGTACACTTTTGAGCACGAGGTGAAACTGTAATTACCGCTACTCCAAACCTGAATTACCTATTTTAATCTCGCACAACCAGAAACACTTTCTCTAGAGTATGGTATAAACATGAATACTGCTACTCCATAAAAACTATTCGCAGTTAAACCACACGCAATCAGACAAGTATTTACCACTAATGTATTAATTAATGAGTCATTTTTGTATCTGTTGTAATATGCTCTTCCTTCCAGTATATCTGTTCACTACGTTTTAACAGAACAGTACTTTTCTAAAGAGTAAAGTCTGACGCAAAATATAGAACAAATGTTCCATGCATGTTATCAACAATATAACACATCTACTGGAGTTTCAAATGTTTTATAATGTTCCATG
>NW_013813921.1:0-488 GCF_000517525.1 Limulus polyphemus
TTATGCTCGTCCAATAACTATCAATTCAAATCCTTTTGTGTTCATTCCAGAATGAAAAATGCTTAATTTATGTTTATTTCATAATTTTTTATGGTGCTTGCGAGATCGTTCAAATTTTCCGGACCCGAACAGAAATTGATTACTGAAGACATTATATAAAATATAAAGTTTTCTCTTAGGAAACATTTGGTAACTATTTGGACATTATAAAAATTTCGCATATGAAAGTTCGAAATTTTCTGATGCACAAAAGTATTTTAATGTTAAGATGAAAATTACTTTGCCTGACAGATAGGCAAGATGTGAAAAAATTGCCCACCCAATTTGTATATAAAAGCAATGTTATTATCTTCTCCTATTACTCGTGATTTTGTGAGAAAATAACAAAAAGGAAAACCACTACTCAGGAGAATTACTTCTACATTTCATAATAGTTTCGCTTATCGTCGCTAGATGGCAGAACATAATGTTTTGTTTGTTTTTTTTTT
>NW_013813922.1:0-487 GCF_000517525.1 Limulus polyphemus
TCTAGGTGTAACTATAGTTACCGAACTTATATCCAACATACTCATCTTTAGCCTTACTTGGTACAACTACTACATAAATACCTAGGTGTAACTATAGTTACAGAATTTATAACCACCTTACTCATCTTTAGCCTTACTTGGTACAACTACTCCATGAACACCTAGGTGAACTCTAGTTACCGAATGTGTAACCCCCATACTCAACTTTAATGTTATTTGGTACAACAAATCCACGAACACATAGGTGTAACTGTAGTAACCGGATTTCTAACCACCATACTCATCTTTAGTCTTACTTTGTACAACTACTCATGAACATCTAAGTGTAACTCTTGTTACAGAATTTATAACCACCATACTCATCTTTAGCCTTACTGGGTACAACTACTCCATGAACATTTAGGTGAAACTCTAGTTACTGAATTTATAACCACCATATTCATCTTTAGCATTACTTGGTACAACTACTCCATAAAGACCTAGGTGT
>NW_013813923.1:0-810 GCF_000517525.1 Limulus polyphemus
GACAGCTAGTGGTAATATTAAAATCATTGTGATAACTAGTGGTGACAATAAAATAGTTGTGACAACTAGTGGTAATATTAAAGTCATTGTGATAACTAGTGGTGACAATAAAATAGTTGTGACAACTAGTGGTAATATTAAAATCATTGTGACAACTAGTGGTGACAATAAAATAGTTGTGACAACTAGTGGTAATATTAAAATCATTGTGATAACTAGTGGTGACAATAAAATAGTTGTGACAACTAGTGGTAATATTAAAATCATTGTGACAACTAGTGGTGACAATAAAATAGTTGTGACAACTAGTGGTAATATTAAAATCATTGTGATAACTAGTGGTGACAAAATAGTTGTGACAACTAGTGGTAATATTAAAATCATTGTGACAACTAGTGGTAATATTAAAATCATTGTGACAACTAGTGGTAATATTAAAATCATTGTGATAACTAGTGGTAATATTAAAAATCATTGTGATGACTAGTGGTGACAATAAAATAGTTGTGACAACTAGTGGTAATATTAAAATCATTGTGAAATATTAAAAATCATTGTGATGACTAGTTGTGACAATAAAATAGTTGTGACAACTAGTGGTGACAATATGAAAATCATTGTGATAACTAGTGGTGACAATAAAATAGTTGTGACAACTAGTGGTAATATTAAAATCATTGTGATAACTAGTGGTGACAATAAAATAATTGTGACAACTAGTGGTAATATTAAAATCATTGTGATGGGTAGTGGTGACAATAAAATAGTTGTGACAACTAGTGGTGACAATATGAAAATCATTGTGATAAC
>NW_013813924.1:0-1283 GCF_000517525.1 Limulus polyphemus
GTGTCATGATACCTTTGTAGCCTATCCTCTCTAGTATCAGTTTGGTCATGATACCTTTGTAACCTATCCTCACTAGTATCAGTTTGTGTCATGATACCTTTGTAACCTATCCTCTCTAGTATCAGTTTGATCATGATACCTTTGTAACCTATCCTCTCTAGTATCAGTTTGGTCATGATACCTTTGTAACCTATCCTCACTAGTATCAGTTTGTGTCATGATACCTTTGTAACCGATCCTCTCTAGTATCAGTTTGGTCATGATACCTTTGTAACCTATCCTCACTAGTATCAGTTTGGTCATGATACCTTTGTAACCTATCCTCACTAGTATCAATTTTGATCATGATACCTTTGTAACCGATCCTCTCTAGTATCAGTTTGATCATGATACCTTTGTAACCTATCCTCTCTAGTACCAGTTTAATCATGATACCTTTGTAACCTATCCTCTCTAGTATCAGTTTGATCATTATACCTTTGTAACCTATCCTCACTAGTATCAGTTTGGTCATGATACCTTTGTAACCTATCCTCACTAGTATCAGTTTGGTCATGATACCTTTGTAACCTATCCTCACTAGTATCAGTTTGATCATGATACCTTTGTAACCTATCCTCTCTAGTATCAGTTTGATCATGATACCTATGTAACCTATCCTCACTAGTATCAGTTTGGTCATGATACCTTTGTAACCTATCCTCTCTAGTACCAGTTTGATCATGATACCTTTGTAACCTATCCTCTCTAGTATCAGTTTGGTCATGATACCTTTGTAACCTATCCTCACTAGTATCAGCTTGGTCATGATACCTTTGTAACCTATCCTCACTAGTATCAGTTTGGTCATGATACCTATGTAACCTATCCTCTCTAGTATCAGTATGGCCATGATACCTTTGTAACCTATCCTCACTAGTATCAGTTTGATCATTATACCTTTGTAACCTATCCTCTCTAGTATCAGTTTGATCATTATACCTTTGTAACCTATCCTCTCTAGTATCAGTTTGTGTCATGATACCTTTGTAACCTATCCTCACTAGTATCAGTTTGGCCATGATACCTTTGTAACCTATCCTCTCTAGTATCAGTTTGTGTCATGATACCTTTGTAACCTATCCTCTCTAGTATCAGTTTGTGTCATGATACCTATGTAACCTATCCTCTCTAGTATCAGTTTGGCCATGATACCTTTGTAACCTATCCTCACTAGTATCAGTTTGGCCATGATACCTTTGTAACCTATCCTCTCTAGTATCAGTTTGATCATGATACCTTTG
>NW_013813925.1:0-548 GCF_000517525.1 Limulus polyphemus
TAAATATATGAGTTAATTAACACATTGGCTGTAGTCTAAAGTCAACAGTGGGTCATAGAACGATAATTGTTATTGGATCTATTTAATCCACTCGGACTTGAGGAAACCAATGAAGATATGTTGTAAATAGATGAGTTAATAAACACATTGTCTGCAGATTAAAGTCAACAGTTTGTCATAGAACGATACTAGCTATTGGGTCCTATTTAATCCAGTCGGTCTTAAACAAAGACATGTAGATATATTGTAAATATATGAGTTAATCAACAAACTGGTTGCAGACTAAAGTGAACAGTGGTTCATAGAACGATACTAGCTATTGCGTCCTATTTAATCAAGTCGGTCTTAAAGAAACACATGTAGATATGTTGTAAATATATGAGTTAATTAACAAACTGGTTGCAAACTAAAGTCAACATTGGGTTATAGAACGATAATTGTTATTGGATCTATTTAATCCACTCGGACTTGAGGAAACCAATGAAGATAATGTTGTAAATAGATGAGTTAATAAACACATTGTCTGCAGACTAAAGTCAACAGTGGGT
>NW_013813926.1:0-487 GCF_000517525.1 Limulus polyphemus
AAAATTTCAATGGACAGTTTCTTGCCAGCATTCTTTCAAGACGTTGAAGGAAAAATTGGCCTCTGCTCCACTTTTAAAGCTTCCAGATCCTCACTGCCGTACATACTGGCTTGTGATGCTAGTAATGTCGGAATTGTAGGAGTGTTGTCTCAGTAAGTGGGCGAAAACGAACATGTGGTGGCCTACTTCAGTAGGGTGTTGAGTTGACCAGAGAGGAAATACTGTGTAACACGGAGGGAACTCCTTGCTATACTAAAGAGTCTGACATATTTCCACCCTTACCTCTATGGTGTAAGGTTTACCATTAGGACAGACCATGCTGCTTTACGCTGGTTAAGATCATTAAAAAACCCAGAGGGACAATTAGCACGTTGGATCGGAAAAATAGACCAGTATAATTATAATATTGAATATAGAGAAGGAAAATCCCATGGTAATGCTGATGGACTGAGCCGAAGATCCTGCAAAATGACTGCAGACATTGCTG
>NW_013813927.1:0-675 GCF_000517525.1 Limulus polyphemus
TTAACGATACTGTGTACTGTCAATAAGAAGACACAAGATTTAACGATTCTGTGTACTTTCAATAAGAAGACACAAGATTTAACAATACTGTGTATTGTCAAAAGAAGACACAAGATTTAACGATACTGTGTACTGTCAATAAGAAGACACAAGATTTATAAATACTGTGTACTATCAATAAGAAATCACAAGATTTAACAATACTGTGTACTGTCAATAAGAAGATACAATATTCAACGATAATGTGTACTGTCAATAAGAAGACACAAGATTTAACGATACTGTGTACTGTCAGTAAAAAAACACAAGATTTAAAAATATTGTGTACTTCAATAAAAAGACACAAGATTTAAGAATACTGTGTATTGTCAATATGAAGACACAAGATTTAACGATACTGTGTACTGTCAATAAGAAGACACAAGATTTAACGATACTGTGTACTGTGAATAAGAAGACACAAGATTTAACGATACTGTGTACTGGTGAATAAGAATACACAAGATTTAACGTATGATGTGTACTGTCAATAAGAAGACACAAGATTTAACGATACTGTGTACTGTCAATAAGAAGACACAAGATTTATAAATACTGTGTACTATCAATAAGAACTCAAAAGATTTAACAATACTATGTACTGTCAATAAGAAGACACAATATTCAACGATAATG
>NW_013813928.1:0-488 GCF_000517525.1 Limulus polyphemus
AAGTTTATGGACATACAACGCTACAATCCAGGGGTCGATTTCCCGCGATGGACAGAGCATATAGTCCAATGTGGACTTCTCTACAAAAAATACCCTTCTTCTGTATTTATATTTCACCGATTTCATTTTACTCAAAAGCTAAGTTAATGCCTCCTACAAACATCCTCATCATAATGAGTCTGAAACGTTCTCTGGAATTTCATTGCCTTTTTTTAATATAGCTGGTAATGACTCAATGCTTTCCTTGTAATCATTAGAATCAGAACTTGTCTACTGTAACTATTAATATAATTTTTACCTGGTAATGACTCAATGCTATTTTTGTAATCATCAGAACTTACCTACTGTAACTATTAATGTAACTTTTACCTGGTAATGACCCAATGCTATTCTTGTAATCATTAGAATCAGAACTTGCCTACTGTAACTATTAATGTAACTTTTACCTGGTAATTACCCAATGCTATTCTTGTAATCATAAGAACTTG
>NW_013813929.1:0-662 GCF_000517525.1 Limulus polyphemus
CCTCATATTAAAAGATATATTTAAACTAAAATTAAGTAAACTTCTATTGTCATATAAAATGTCATTGCAAAACATTCTTTAACACGAAGCAATCGAAAGTTCAGAACTTGGTTGACCTCGGCTTTGATACCTACTAACTGCTTAATGTTTTACGTATTACGTGAATTAATATGTCAAAAATTACTATCTAAATTCTTCAGGTTTATTATCGAGCTTTACAAACGTATATTTAATGGTTAAAAAACAGCTGTCAGAAATTCAGAAAACAGTATATTTTCAGTAGCTTGAATATCTCTCGTTATATAACTATTCAGTTTATTCTAGATATTGACAACACACTTTCTACTCGGAATTTCTTGTAACTTGTTTATAAAAAAAATATATAAGCTGTTTCATTTGATGACTTTTAATAATACAGATCAGGTCTTGTGTAGTATACACGACCTTGTGGTTACGGCGATCACCTCGCAAACTATGTTTGTCTGGTTGGGATTTACCGTCATATTACCATTAAAATGGCGAGCATGTTCTGTGACGGGTATTCGAACCAGACAAACATAGTTTGCGAGGTGATCGCCGTAACCAACCATTCATTGGTAAAATATAGTCCAAGATTTGGATGCGAGTGATTTTGGACTAACTAACTTCCCTCTATACTATTA
>NW_013813930.1:0-488 GCF_000517525.1 Limulus polyphemus
TTTTGACAGGTCTACAGGTTATGGGAGTACAATATAGTATCTTTGACAGGTCTTCAGGTTATGCGAGTACAATATAGTATTTATTCATATTTCAGGTGGCTGTTTATCACAAAATCTTTTAATAATTTGTCCTATTAACATATCAACAGACATAAATACATATCTTGTCTTATATGGTTTTACTTCAGTTCTTATTCCAACATCTTTTCCACAACCTGCACAACTGTTCTCTGCAGTTCGTATTATTTGATATATTTTTAAACATCAATTTGTCCCAGTATTTTACACAAGCTGCACAACTGTAAGGTTTCTGACCAATGTGTATTTTCTGATACATTTTTAAATCACTTTGTTTAATGTTCTATTACACATAGACCACAAATGTATAGTTTATAGTTACAGTTACTTCAAAATTATTTTTTACAAATCATAAAACTTTAAGGTTTCTTCCCAGTGTGTATTCTTTGATGTTGTTTCAAGTTAGAGGT
>NW_013813931.1:0-920 GCF_000517525.1 Limulus polyphemus
CATCAAACGCTTGTTGGTGAAGCTTTTTACGGTGTTGTGGTAAGATGGTAAATAATATATTAAGAAGAGACCCAGCTTTCTTTATTGTCATTCACTAGTTTTAGACCCAAGTACCAGTTTCATTATTCAAAGCCTTAGTCACAAATTTAAATCTTAATATTACCCTAGTATACACCTCTAATTCTGAAACAAAATCTATTATTTTGGTACACAATCTACGATACTAGACTCCCCACTAAACCATGAATACTAGACTCCTTAACTAAGTCTCGGTTACTATACCTCCCCTTAGGTCACGAGTACTAACCCTCCCCCTTCCCTCGAATCTCGTAATACTAGATCTCCCCCGCAAGTGAACAGGGACCTTTACTTCAGCTCTTTATATTAGATCTCTTCTTCAAGTGAACAGGGACCTTTACTTCAGTTCTTTATATTAGATCTCCCCTGAAAGTGAACAGGCACCTTTACTTCAGTTCTTTATATTAGATCTCCCCTGCAAGTGAACAGGACCTTTACTTCAGTTCTTTATATTAGATCTCCCCTTGAAAGTGAACAGGAACCTTTACTTCAGTTCTTTATATTAGACCTCCCCGCAAGTGAACAGGAACCTTTACTTCAGCTCTTTATATTAGATCTCCCCTGCAAGTGAACAGGAACCTTTACTTCAGTTCTTTATATTAGATCTCCCCCGCAAGTGAACAGGAACTTATATCACATCCAGTGTGCACATATCCGAATATCACAAACTAAGCAGCAAAAAGGTTTGTGAGATTTGTGAAACTGGCTTGAAAGTGAACAGGAACCTTTACTTCAGTTCTTTATATTAGATCTCCACCGCAAGTGAACAGGAACCTTTACTTCAGCTCTTTATATTAGATCTCCCCTGCAAGTGAACAGGAACCTTTACTTCAGTTCTTTAT
>NW_013813932.1:0-488 GCF_000517525.1 Limulus polyphemus
GCGAACAAAAAATATGGTAATCTGATGGTTCCATATCTGGAGAATATGGTAGGTGAAGGAAACTTCCCAAACCAACTCCATAATCTTGTGTTGCATCAAATGTGCCACATGTTGACGTACATTGTCGTGGAGAAGAAGAACACCTTTCCGATTGACGAATGAAGGGCATTTCTAATGAAGGGCTTGATATAAACGTTCCAGTTGCTGACTATAGATATGTGGATTGACAGTTCGCTGTGGATTGAGGAGTTCGAAATGAATTGATGTCCCATCAAATGCAAAGCATCACTTTCTGCGGATGGAGTCCAGGTTTTGGGGTCGGAAGGGGTTTTTGTCTAGGACTGAGCCATTGTTTTTGGCGTTTAATATTTGCATAGAGAATCCATTTTTCATCACCGGTGACAATTTTGTTCAAAAATGGTTCACGCGCATTACGCGCCAGAAGAGACGAAGTAACGTTGACACGTTGGAAACGATGATCATCGGAG
>NW_013813933.1:0-489 GCF_000517525.1 Limulus polyphemus
ACTTAATACTAAAAGTAAATGTGAAACCTAATCTATGGTTCAAAACCAGATAATACTAAAAGTAAATGTGAAACCTAATCTATGGCTCAAAACCCCGTAAAACACTTAAAGTAAATTTGAAACCTAATCAATAATTCGATTTACCATTTATCATGGAGTTATACCAGTTTCGGAGGAATTCTACCCCTCATCAGTAACTCTGGATGAAGGCACATCGAAAGAATAAGACGAAACTTTCAATTGTCACAACAATTTTCTAGTTGTTTCACATCTAACCAGAACCAATTATTTTACATCTAATACCAACCAAATAATGTAAATTGTTTTAAACGTAACCATAACCAAATACCGCTTTAATAGTTTCAAATATAACTAGAATTAAATTGTGTTTCAACTGATTCAGGTTTAATCATAACCAGATGATATTTTCAATTGATTCAACTTTAATCATAACCAAATAATATTTTCAGCTGATTCATCTTTAATCAT
>NW_013813934.1:0-488 GCF_000517525.1 Limulus polyphemus
AACCACCTATACTTTTATTTAGCCCTTATTGGTAAAAGAACTCTACGAAACCCTAATTTTAACTCTAGTTACCGAATTTATAAATACCATACTCATCTTTAGCCTTACTTGGTACAACTACTCCATGAACACCTAGGTGTAACTCTAATTACTGAATTTATAACCAACATACTCGTATTTAGTCTTACTTGGTACAACTACTCCATAAACACCTAGGTGTAACTCTAGTTTCCGAATTTATAACCACCATACTCTTCTTCAGCCTTACTTGGTAGAACTACTCCATGAACACCTAAGTGTCACTCTAGTTACCGAATTTATAACCACCATACTCATCTTTAGTCTTACTTGGTACAACTACTCTTTGAACACCTAGATGTAACTCTAGTTACAGAATTTATAACCACCATACTCATCTTTAGCCTTACTTTGTACAACTATTCCATCAACGCCTAGGTGTAACTCTAGTTACAGAATTTATAACCACG
>NW_013813935.1:0-488 GCF_000517525.1 Limulus polyphemus
GTGGCAATTAGTTTTGTCTCTATTCTGAAACAACATACACGGACATATGTTGAAATAAACTTGTTTGAAAGCTCAAAGAAATGATATTCAAGTACCGAAAAGCTTTCTTACTATCACATCTACAGTAGCGTTCATGCACACGCGCTCGTGCTTGGTTGAACGAGAGTGACCACCAAAAAGAGTGAGATAGTTTACGCTGCTGACCCCACGGTTTATTCGGCACTATAAACACAAAAGTACGACTGCAATGAAATATAAATATAAATTTGAAATAAAAATATATTTATGAAACAAAATAAAAAAGCTTTTTATGTACATATATAAACATGAAATCCTAGTTAAAAATAAAAATATTCATTTATTGTTTAGGTTAATTTACAGGTCTGTATATTACTTGAAACCATAAGAAGTATACATGATTATTAAAAAAATAAAAATAGATAAAATTTGCATTTTATGGAGGATACAATTTTTTGGGGATTTCGAAA
>NW_013813936.1:0-834 GCF_000517525.1 Limulus polyphemus
AAAACTTACTTTCATTAAGTATTCTTGTCGTCTATGTCATGCTGTTTCTCTGTAATGACAAAACTTACTTTCATTAAGATTTCTTGTCGTCTATGTCATGCTGTTTCTCTGTAATGACAAAACTTACTTTCATTAAGGTTTCTTGTCGTCTCTGTCATGCTGTTTCTCTGTAATGACAAAACTTACTTTCATTAAGATTTCTTGTCGTCTATGTCATGCTGTTTCTCTGTAATGACAAAACTTACTTTCATTAAGATTTCTTGACGTCTGTGTCATGCTGTTTCTCTGTAATGACAAAACTTACTTTCATTAAGGTTTCATGACGTCTATGTCATGCTGTTTCTCTATAATGACAAAACTTGCTTTCGTTAAGATTTCTTGACGTCTATGTCATGCTGTTTCTCTGTAATGACAAAACTTACTTTCATTAAGGTTTCTTGACGTCTATGTCATGCTGTTTCTCTGTAATGACAAAACTTGCTTTCATTAAGATTTCTTGACGTCTATGTCATGCTGTTTCTCTGTAATGACAAAACTTACTTTCATTAAAATTTCTTGTCGTCTATGTCATGCTGTTTCTCTGTAATGACAAAACTTACTTTCATTAAAGTTTCTTGACGTCTATGTCATGCTGTTTCTCTATAATGACAAAACTTGCTTTCATTAAGATATCTTGACGTCTATGTCATGCTGTTTCTCTGTAATGACAAAACTTACTTTCATTAAGATTTCTTGTCGTCTGTGTCATGATGTTTCTCTATAATGACAAAACTTGCTTTCATTAAGATTTCTTGACGTCTATGTCATGCTGTTTCTCTATAATGACAAAACTTG
>NW_013813937.1:0-488 GCF_000517525.1 Limulus polyphemus
GTCTCTCTTCTTGTTTCTTTTCTCGTTCATTTTCTCGTTCTTCTTGTTTCTTTTCTTTTTCCTGCAACAACTGCTGTAATCTCTCTTGTTTATTTTGTTGTTCGAGCTGCCACTGTTGTTGTTTCTCTAAACTAACAATCATGCAGTCTAACTTCACTTTTACTAACTTAACATTTTCTTACTTCTTTTGTTGTTGATTACCACAGTTATATCCAGAGCTTTAAAAATTGTATCTTTTTTGTTCAAAAGTCCACACATGCTGGTTCAGTTACTTTAGAACCTACTTGACAAGACAAATTATTTTTTCCAATCTCTCTTTTTTACAATACAGCTGTGAAACACACTATAGAAATCACCAGTTGAGGCTAATCACTCACACGCCAGTTTTCTTCTAACTAACTAACTTTTTTCGATATTAACTTTTACATGACTTGTGTTTGCTTGGTCAACTACATTTATATTGTTCTGCCTCTGTGTTCGTTTGCTAA
>NW_013813938.1:0-488 GCF_000517525.1 Limulus polyphemus
ACATACTGTACCCTATCCCTGGTGTCGAATAAATACTCTATATACTGTACCTTATCTCTGTTGCAGTAAATACTCTACATACTGTACCCTATCGTTGGAGTAGTAAATACTTTACATACTGTACCCTACTCCTTGTTCAGTAAATACTCTACATAGTGTACCCTATCCCTGGTGCAGTAAATACTCTATATAGTGTACCATATCCCTGGTGTAGTAAATACTCTACATATTGTACCTATACCTGGTGCAGTAAATACTCTACATAGTGAATCCTATCCTGGTGTAGTAAATACTCTACATATTGTACCTATACCTGGTGCAGTAAATACTCTACATACTGTACCCTATCCCTGGTGTCGAATAAATACTCTATATACTGTACCTTATCTCTGTTGCAGTAAATACTCTACATACTGTACCCTATCGTTGGAGTAGTAAATACTCTACATACTGTACCCTACTCCTTGTTCAGTAAATACTCTACATAG
>NW_013813939.1:0-485 GCF_000517525.1 Limulus polyphemus
GACAGTACACTATTATCGTTAAATCTTGTGTTGTTCTTATTGACAGTACACAGTATTGTTAAATCTTGTGTCTTCTTATTGAAAGTACATAGTATCGTTAAATCTTGTGTTTCTTATTGACAGTACACAGTATCGTTAAATCTTGTGTCTTCTTATTGACAGTAGACAGTATTGTTAAATCTTTTGTCTTCTTATTGACAGTACACAGTATTGTTAAATCTTGTGTCTTCTTATTGACAGTATACAGTATCGTTAAACCTGGTGTCTTCTTATTGATAGTACACAGTATTGTTAAATCTTGTGTCTTCTTATTGACAGTACACAGTACTGTTAAATCTTGTGTCTTCTTACTGAAAGTACATAGTATCGTTAAATCATGTGTTTTCTTATTGACAGTACACAGTATCGTTAAATCTTGTGTCTTCTTATTGACAGTAGACAGCATCGTTAAATCTTGTGTCTTCTTATTTACAGTACACAGTATC
>NW_013813940.1:0-203 GCF_000517525.1 Limulus polyphemus
TATTGACTTCTTAAATCAAGTAGGTAACATACCTTCTCTCTTTATATGTAAGTACTCTACCTGTATGTCTCCTCCTATTGACTTCCTGGATCAAGTAGGTAACATACCTTCTATCTTTTGATATATAAGTACACTACCTGGATGTCTCCTCCTATTGACTTCCTGGATCAAGTAGGCAACATACCTTCTATCTTTTAGTATAT
>NW_013813941.1:0-685 GCF_000517525.1 Limulus polyphemus
GAACACATAGGTGTATCTCTAGTTACCGAATATATAACCACCATACGCATCTTTAGCTTTACTTGGCACAACTACTCCATCAACACAAAGGTGTAACTCTAGTTACTGAATCTTTAGCTTTACTTGGTAAACTACTACATGAACATCTAGGTGTAACTATAGTTCCGTAATTTATAACCACCATACTAATCTTTAGCCTTAATTGGCACAGCTACTCCATGAACACCTAGGTGTAACTCTAGTTACAGAATTTATGACCACCATACTCATCTGTAGCCTTACTTGGTACAACTACTCCATAAACACCTATGTGTATCTCTAGTTACCGAATATATAACCACCATACTCATCTTTAGCGTTATTTGGTACAACAACTCCAGGAACACTTAGGTGTAGCTCTAGTTACCGAATTTATAACCACCATACTCATCTTTAGCCTTACTTGGAACAACTACTCCATGAACACCTAAGTGTAACTCTAGATATAGTGTTCGTAGAGTTGGTGTACCAAATAATGCTAAGGATGAGTATGGTGGTTATAAATTCCTAGGTGTAACTCTAGTCACCGAATTTATAACCAATATACTCATCGTTAGCGTTATTTGGTACAACAACTCCACGAACACCTAGGTGTAACTCAAGTTACCGAATTTGTAACCACCATACTCATCCTGTAGCGTTATTT
>NW_013813942.1:0-549 GCF_000517525.1 Limulus polyphemus
GTTCTACTGTAACACAAATGGTAATTTCCTGTCTTCTTCGTGTTCTACTGTAAACCGAATGTTATGATGCTTACTATCCAAATACTTTACTTGAATGCTGTTTTTAAATATAATGAATAAATATATCTCATAGGCAATGGATAAATATATTCTATTATTTCAAATGTTGCTTTTAATAATACACAAAAACACCGGAGCTAGCCTGGAACACTTAGCTCTCTCACCTATTTGTTTATATTAAACATGACATGTGATTTTTTAATAGATAAATCAAGTAACTTCCTAAAAATACCCATGGCAAATCTATTACAATTCCACTTTCTGTAACATTAGTGCAGTTTCTTCTAAAGGTATATTAGCAAATAAATATTCCATATTAAAACTAACACACTGTAAAAAGGACTAGTACAGAGGTCAAGAGTTGCTTCTATAGGTGTGTTAGTAAATAAGTATTTTATATAAAACATACACTGTAAAGAAGACTGGTGGAGAGGTCAAGAGTTGCTTCTAGAGGTGTGTTAGTAAATAAGTATTTTATATAAAACTAAT
>NW_013813943.1:0-771 GCF_000517525.1 Limulus polyphemus
CGTTTAAGTCAGTTGTTTATTGTTCTACTGACTACTGGCTGAAACTCGTTGTATCATAGATTTATACCAGAAAAGCTGTTGTCTGAAACATCCTCTTAGAATAAATAAATCAAAATTTGGGAAGTTAATTTTTATGTTTCTTTGTACGCTATGTGCTTAAGCTTTCCAACGAGTATTTTAAGTATTTTCACTTTGACAATAATATATATTCGCTAGCTCAAATATTTTCAAACAACAATACGTAATATTTATCATGCTTTTTTAGTATTATTGGCTTTTAGACTTCGTCACACTTCGACGCTTAAACTGTTACATTTAAAAAGTAACGTACAATCAAAGTAACGTGTACAAATAACATTATTGATTTAGTGTTTTCGCATTATAAACAACACGCGCTGATAACAATAACGCTAACAATTAATTTGTATCTTAGCAACATAGAACTTACAAAAATAATTCCTAAATCGCTGAAAGAAATTTAAGTTAAAGAAGGTTGGATTTTAATATCATTTTACTTTATTATAACATCAAAGAGTTTGTTTTGTCTGCCCTCTTTCCGGCCCGAAGAGGTAAACATTATTCCTGAAAACATTGAACAAGGCAGGCGGTATGTGGTTTACTGCATCCCTAACCAGTACGAGCTTGAACATTCAATCACTGGTGTTTTCGGCTACACGTGGACAGGTCCGAAGGGTGTCATAGAAAATATTTATGATAAAATCCAAGTACACAAAGACACCGGCGACTTAACGATCCACGACTTTCAGGCTG
>NW_013813944.1:0-488 GCF_000517525.1 Limulus polyphemus
TCGAAAAAGACTCATACCCACTGCCAAGAATTGATGATACTCTTAATGCCCTAAGTGGAGCCAGGTGGTTTTCAACTCTGGGTTTAAAGTCAGGTTTCCATCAAGTAAAAATGGCTGAAGTAGATAGACCTAAAACAGCATTTAGTTATGGCCAAGGTCTCTGGTAATACTGAGTGATGCCATTCGGGCTTAGTAATGCTCCAGCAACAATTGAGAGGCTGATGGAAAGAGTATTGGAAACCCTACAATGGAGAATAGCCCTAATGTACCTGGATAATGTCATTGTATTTGCAACAACTTTTGATGACGAAATGTCCCGGCTAGAGGAAGTATTCAAGTGTTTGAAAGCTGCAAACCTCAAACTCCATCCAAAGAAATGCCACTTGTTCCAGAAAGAGGTGCTTTACTTAGTTCACATTGTAAGTGAGCACAGTGTGCGAACTGATCCTGACAAGGTGAAAGCAGTGCATGACTGGCCAACACCAGAC
>NW_013813945.1:0-819 GCF_000517525.1 Limulus polyphemus
AAAATATAGTGTAACAAAGACTAAAAATACAGCTATCAAAGTCGAAAATATCTAGTCTAAAAAGGTCTAAAAAGTCAGTTATGAAAGTCGACAAAATCGAGTGTAAGAAAACTAAAAAAACGTTTTCAAAGTCAACAAAATCTAGTGGAATGAAGACTAAAAGACCTTTATAACAGTCGACAAAATATAGTTTAAGAAGGATTAAAAATACCATTATGAAAGTCATTAAAATATAGTGTAACAAAGACTAAAAATACCGCTATGAAAGTCGAAAATATCTAGACTAAGAATGCCTAAAAGGACAGTTATGAAAGTCGACAAAATCGAGTGGAAGAAAACTAATAACACTTTTTCAAAGTCAACAAAATCTAGTGGAAAACGGACTAAATGGACCCTTATCAATGTCAAAAAAATCTAGTGGAAGGAAGATCAAATGACCCTTATAACAGTCGACAAAATATAGTTTAAGAAAGATTAAAAATACTATTAACTATATTTTGAGGATCGTTAAAACGAACGTTTGGTCTTCCTTCCTCCAGATTTTGTTGACATTGATAAGGGTCCTTTTAGTCAGTTTTCCACTAGATTTTGTTGACTTGGAAAACGTGTTTTTAGTTTTCTTCCACTCGATTTGGTCGACTTTCATAACTGAATTTTTTGGCCTTCTTAGACTAGATATTTTTGACTTTGATAGCGGTATTTTTAGTCTTTCTTACACTCTCTTTTAATGACTTTCAGGAAAATTGACTAAAAGGAACATTGATATGGGCAACAAAATTTAGTGTCCTCCGTCCTTAAAAGACCGTTATAACAGTCGAC
>NW_013813946.1:0-488 GCF_000517525.1 Limulus polyphemus
TACTGTATCAATTTATACACCAATAATAGTTGAACTTACTTGTTTATACTGTATCAATTTATACACCACTAACAGTTGAAATTACTTGTTTATACTGTATCAATTTATACACCAATAACAGTTGAACCTACTTGTTTATACTGTATCAATTTATACACCAATAATAGTTGAACTTACTTGTTTATACTGTATCAATTTATACACCAATAACAGTTGAACCTACTTGTTTATACTGTATCAATTTATACACCAATAATAGTTGAACTTACTTGTTTATACTGTATTAATTTATACACCAATAACAGTTGAAATTACTTGTTTATACTGTTTTCAATTTATACACCAATAACAGTTGAACCTACTTGTTTATACTGTATCAGTTTATACACCAATAATAGTTGAAATTACTTGTTTATACTGTATCAATTTATACACCAATAACAGTTGAATTTACTTGTTTATACTGTATCAATTTATACACCAATAAC
>NW_013813947.1:0-489 GCF_000517525.1 Limulus polyphemus
GCCTTATCACACAACAGTGAGGTGGCTCAGCTGCGCAAAGACCTGTTTCGTTTTTATAAGCTCCGAAGAGAAATAGATATTTTTCTCACCGAAAAGGATAGAGCTGATCCGCTTCTGTCAGATCCTACCTGGCTGTTAGAGTTGCTATTTTTGGTTGACATCACATCCCACATGAATGAATTGAACTTGAAACTTCAGGGAAAGGATAACCTTACCTGTGATCTCCGCAGAATCATCAAAGGATTTCGGAGAAAGTTATCATTGTTTGAAGCACAACTGGAAGGAGGAAACTTCTCTCATTTTCAGTGTTTCAAAGAGTTTCACGCTGGAATCGCAGAAGATGTCAACCCCGAGTTTCCGAAGAAGATTATTAGTGACTTAAATAAGCATTTTTGGAGAGATTTTCAGATCTCGACAGAATTGAGAGTGACATTCTTCTGTTCCAGAATCCGTTTGATTGTAACTTTGATGACGTGCCAGTCGAACTAT
>NW_013813948.1:0-488 GCF_000517525.1 Limulus polyphemus
AACCGGTTTAAATATGGCAATGCAAGTTAAAACACGATCACTGCAGCAGGCTCGTAATTGCTTTTCTTGGAAACTTCATTGCAGGTACTTAAACAAAATGCGCTATGATATCCAAAGTCGCCTATTCGGGTTTAATATTGAACCAGTGTTCCAGATTTAATAATAAATATGTAAAAACATATGTTCGACACACAAATGTAGAAGCACACACAATACACGCACACGTCTTCTCTATCAACCGTCTTCAAAGTTGAGTAACCACGCGCACACTCGTCACACTACTTGTATCAACTGCCTGTAAGCATTGTATCATCTTACAACAATGCACGCATAGGTGACTGCAGGAATGAACTCTCATTGCAGGTAATTACACAAAAAGTTCTCCGGTATTCAAAGTCGCAAAAAGTCGCCGAAATTTTTATTTCACTGATTTTCCTAAAATTTGTATTACTGTCGGATGAAAAAATCAGATTGGACAAATTTGGACA
>NW_013813949.1:0-753 GCF_000517525.1 Limulus polyphemus
TCAATTTGTTATGTCTCCGTTTGTTAATTAACTTTCCGTAACTTCGTTCCGACGAAACTTTAGCGACACAAGTCCTTACTTAATAAAACTGGTTTATTCTTTCTGAATATAACTTTACCGATACACTTATTTTCAACAGTCGCTTTGTAATAAACGTTTTAACAACGAATGTTAACTTCAACAGTACTTCTGACTGCAGTTCAATTACTCACTACCTACACACACACATTATCCCGTCACGTTGTCACCCTCTTATATATATACCAGACTACCCTATATCTAGTAATCTCCCGACTATTCCCGAAGGTTCGTGAGGTGGCGTGACACTAGTCACGTGACCTCGCTGACGCAACAGTACATTATTATAACAATTAAATATAAGTTAACAAAAGATACTGTGGACCATGTGTTAACTGCGTCACTTAGAAAAAACGGAAAATGTCAAATTGTGATGAGTTGTACTTGTGTGTTTGTAGTGTATCACACATTTGTGAAAAAATTAGTTTTATTTACCGAAGAGCCTCTTGATAGACGACATTGGAAGTACGTCCACTTGGGGCATGGATAAATGGGCTGCGAGAAGATCTGACTCTTGAGCAGGCTACATATAGTTTTTAAACTCCAAAGATAGTGTTGATAAAAAAGAAAAAATATAAGAAAGAACGCAGTTCGCGAGTCAAGCGCAAAAGAGCAATGCCGAGTGGACGGGCGAGCGACCCTTAACAAAGAAATACTTCTTTAAAGAAATATAAC
>NW_013813950.1:0-488 GCF_000517525.1 Limulus polyphemus
CTCAATCAAGAACAACAAAACAACTGAGCAAACCTGTGCCAATCACTGGAAAAAGTAAAACCTGACCCAACTAAATTCTGGCGAAAATTTAAATCAATAACGAATAACAAATCCAACAATTCCATCAATCAAATTCTGTACAATAATATCAATGCCACCTGATGCCCAACAAACATTAACAATAATCTTTACTTTCTTACATGCTGAAGCAGCAGTCTAGCATATTGTTATAATGATACTCTCTGTCGGGTAACAATGTTATTTTTCTCATAGCAACTACTACTTAGAAACTTGTGAGATTTTAGATGTTGAACTAGAAATAAGTGTTTTACTAAAACTGAAATATGAATTTAAGAGTGTGTGAATATGTTTGCGCGTTCCTTGTAATATTTTTGTTTCATTTTATCATCACAGAAACAGATGTTAGCAGAACATTGTAATTAAAAATACGTTATCAAAAGCAACAACATGCAATTCTGAGACTAACA
>NW_013813951.1:0-488 GCF_000517525.1 Limulus polyphemus
TTATTGACAGTACACAGTATAGTTAAATCTTGTGTCTTCTTATTTACAGTACACTGTATCGTTTAATCTTGTGTCTTCTTATTGACAGTACACAGTATTGTTAAATCTTGTGTCTTCTTATTGACAGGACATATTATTGTTAAATCTTGTGTTTTCTTACTGACAGTATACATTATCATTGAATATTGTGACTTCTTATTGACAGTACACAGTATTGTTAAATCTTATACCTTCTTATTGACAGTACACAGTATTGTTAAATCTTGTGTCTTCTTATTGAAAGTACACAGTTTCGTTAAATCTTGTGTCTTCTTATTGAGAGCACACAGTATTGTTAAATCTTGTGTCTTCTTATTGACAGTACACAGTATTGTTAAATCTTGTGTCTTCTTATTAACAGTACACAGTATTGTTAAATCTTGTGTCTTCTTATTGACAGTACACAGGATCGTTAAATCTTGTGTCTTCTTATTGACAGTACACAGGAT
>NW_013813952.1:0-488 GCF_000517525.1 Limulus polyphemus
AACGTTTTCGGTATAACCGTTTGCCAGGTCGTCTCTTTCCCATCTGCAGTTTCCCATCTCCGGAGAAGAATACCATTTTCTCAACTGGTCCCATTGTGCCCAATAGTTCTTTGTCACAGGGCTTAGACTAGACACCTTCTCCCAAACAGGGCACAAAACACTTGCTTTTAGGAAATCAATCATTGGCTTCAAACCTTGGTCTTTCTCCTGTTCTGTTTTAATATCAATATTTGGTTCTACTTCACCATCATCAACTCCTTCAGTCACCTTGACTTCAGCTTGATGGCACCTGTTTATTCCAACCTCCCTTTTAACACTTACCGTAATTTGGCTATTGTTGTTCCCAAACGTCATTTTATCAACATTAATTACACACTTCCTTGGAAATAAGTTGTCCAACCCGAGTATTCATTGGTCTTCAATGTCAGCCAAGTATACTTTGTGTCTGTCCTTTATGCCCATGAGTTCAATAGTTACCCACACCAGTC
>NW_013813953.1:0-488 GCF_000517525.1 Limulus polyphemus
ATGTTTATTTCATATTTTTTTATGGTGGTTGCGAGATCGTTCAAATTTTCCGGACCCGAACAGAAATTGATCACTGAAGACAATATATAAAATATAAAATTTTCTCTTAGGAAACGTTTGGTAACAATTTGGACATTATAAAAATTTCGCATATGAAAGTTAAAAATTTTCTGATGCACAAAAGTATTTTTAATGTTAAGATGAAAATTGCTTTGCCTGACAGATAGGCAAGATGTGAAAAAAATTGCCCACCCGATTTGTATATAAGAGCAATGTTATTATCTTCTCCTATTACTCGCGTTTTTCTGAGAAAATAACAAAAAAAGGAAAACCACTACTCAGGAGAATTACTTCTACATTTCATAATAGTTTCGGTTACCGTCGCTAGATGGAAGCACATAATGTTTTTTGTTAACTACGACAGTTTGAGACTTTTCACTTCACAACAATGATATCTGACAAACCAATTTCGCTAAAAATAAGTAAAT
>NW_013813954.1:0-480 GCF_000517525.1 Limulus polyphemus
CCCCGTGACAAAGCACTATTGGGCGCAATGGGAGCAGTTGAAGCTTGAAAATGGTATTCTTGGCCGGATATGGGAAACTACAGATGGGAAAGTGACGACTAGGCAAACAGTTATACCGAGGAAGTTACGGGAATTTGTGCTGCGTCAATCCCATGATAATTTAACTGGAGGACATCTCGGAATCAAGAAGACATTGAGTCACATACGACAAAGATTTTATTGGATAGGTATGAGGCGAGATGTGGAAGAATGGTGCCGAACATGCAGTACATGTAGTGCTAAAAGAGGACCCAAGCATAATGGACGCCCACTTTATGAAGAGTTGTCTGAGAATGTGTCAGAGTTTGTGGAAGTGTTATCGGAAAGGATGGATGATATTGACCATCAAGTGCGTTCAAACTTGAAAACGTCTGCTGATTCGATTAAGGTAACTTATGATAAGAGATCTACTGAAGTCAGCTTTGAAGCAGGAGACAAGGT
>NW_013813955.1:0-486 GCF_000517525.1 Limulus polyphemus
GCCTAAAAAGACTGTTATGAAAGTCGACAAAATCGAGTGGACGAAAACTAAAAACATGATTTCAAAGTAAAAAAAACTAGTTGAAAACTTACTAAAAGGACCCTTATCAATGTCAACAAAATCTGGAGGAAGGAAGACTAAAAGTCCGTTATAACAGTCGACAAAATATAGTGGAAAACTGACTAAAACGACCCATATCAATGTCAACAAAATCTAGTGTAAGAATGACTAAAAGTCTGTTATAACAGTCAAGAAATTCGAGTTGACGAAAGTTAAAAACACGTTTTAAAAGTAAAATAAATCTAGTGGAAAACGGACTAAAATGAACCTTATCAATGTCAAAAAATCTGGAGGAAGGAAGACTAAAAGATCGTTATAACAGTCGATAAAATATAGTGGAAAACTGACTAAAACGACCCATATCAATGTCAACAAAATCTTGTGGAAGGAAGACTAAAAGACCGTTATAACAGTCAAAAAAATATA
>NW_013813956.1:0-486 GCF_000517525.1 Limulus polyphemus
CAAGTTCCAGTAACTGTTAAAAGAGAGGTTGAACTAATTAGGTGCCATCAAGCTGAAGTCAAGTCGACTGAAAGAGTTGATGATGATGAAGTAGAACCAAATATAGATATTAAAGCAGAGCAGGAGAAAGACTAAGATTTGAAGCCAATAATTGATTTTTTCAAAGCAAGTGTTTCGCACCCTGCTTGGGAGAAGGTGTCTAGTCTAAGCCCTGTGACAAAGCACTATTGGGCACAATGGGACCAGTTAAAGTTTGCAGATGGTATTCTTGTCCGGAGATGGGAAATTGCAGGTGGGAAAGTGATGACTTGGCAAACAGTTATACGGAGGAAGTTACGGGAAGTTGTGCTGCGTCAATCCCATGATAATTTAACAGGAGAACATCTCGGAATTAAGAAGACATTGAGTCACCTACGACAAAGATTTTACTGGATAGGTATGAGGCGAGATGTGGAAGAATGGTGCCGGACATGCAGTACATGTAGT
>NW_013813957.1:0-487 GCF_000517525.1 Limulus polyphemus
TGATTTTGATAAAATGGTGTTTGGGAACAACAAGGGCCAAGTTCCGGTAACTGTTAAGAGAGAGGTTGAACTAATTAGGTTCCATCAAGCTGAAGTCAAGCCGACTGAAAGAGTTGATGATGGTGAAGTGGAACCAAATATAGATGTCAAGGCAGAACAGGAGAAAGACCAAGATTTGAAGCCTATAATTGATTTCCTAAAAATAAGTGTTTTGCGCACTGCTTGGGAGAAGGTGTCTAGTCTAAGCCCTGTGATAAAGCACTATTGGGCGCAATGGGACCAGTTAAAGCTTGAAGATGGTATTCTTGTACGGAGCTGGGAAACTACCGATGGGAAAGTGACGACTTGGCAAACAGTTATACCGAGGAAGTTACGGGAAGTCGTGCTGCGTCAATCCCATGATAATTAACAGGAGGACATCTCGGAATCAAGAAGACATTGAGTCATCTACGACAAAGATTTACTGGATATGTATGAGGAGAGATGT
>NW_013813958.1:0-487 GCF_000517525.1 Limulus polyphemus
TGACCTTTCACCTGTGCCTTGCTAACAATACAAGGTTTAAAGACATTAGTCCAAATATCTGAAGTCTTTAACAGGCATCACCTACCTTAAGGTTCAATACGTTAGTCCACATAAGATCTAATTTGTTAACAGGTATCACGTACCTTAAGGTTTCAATACGTTAGTCCACATAAGATCTGAAGCTGTTAACAGGTATCACGTACCTTAAGGTTTCAATACGTTAGTCCACATAAGATCTAATTTGTTAACATGTATCATGTACCTTCAGGTTTCAGTACATTAGTCCACAGAAGATCTAATTCGTTAACAGAGATCACGTACCTTCAGGTTTCAGTACATTAGTCCACAGAACATCTAATTTGTTAACAGGTATCACCAGTGGTGGGATTCAGCCGGTTCGCACCGGTTCGTGCGAACCTGTTCTTAGAATTTAATGACCTCCACGAACCGGTTGTTAACAATCTTATGTATAGGCCTAATAATAACG
>NW_013813959.1:0-487 GCF_000517525.1 Limulus polyphemus
CCCATCTGACATTTATTTGCCCAACTCACTAAATTATCTAAATCCTTTTGTAAATCAGCAACTGCCATCTCATAAACATCAGATACTAGCCTTCTTTTATCATCCCTCAAGGGTCTTACCACCATCCTAACATTTTCTTTACCCTTAATGTATTTAAAGAAACCTTACTGTTAATTTTTACATTTTCAGCCAACCTTTACTCATACATCCTTCTTGATGTTCTAATTACTTGTTTCACCAACTTTCTTGATATTCTATAATCTTCTAAATCTCCTGTCATACCAGTCAATTTACTTTTTTTAATTTCCTATGCTTTTCTATAATTTTATCTCTTAAACTGGTTTTTTACTTGCAGCTACCTTTTTCTTTCTATAAAGAATATTTTTACCTTAAATATTTAAAAATTTATTCTTTAAAAAATTTCCACATCTTAACATTGTCTCCAAATAAATCAGCTGCCCAATTCACAACGGATAATTCTGTCGCA
>NW_013813960.1:0-481 GCF_000517525.1 Limulus polyphemus
AAGGAACAAGATACTTCTAGAAAATAGGTCACGTGACCTCGCTGACGCAACAATATTTTCTACATGCCATTGACTTCAGAAATAATAATGAAAATAAAAGCAATGAAAGTATTCCATCAACAAATACTAAGTAATGTTTAGTAATAGATGAATATAATGTAGTTGTTTTAAATAACTCAACAGGCTTAAGCTTAATTTAAAGTTAAGATTCAGTGCAGAAGCATAAATTATAACCGATGTAAACACGAGACAATATATAGTCACTTCGTAGTCAGCAGTGTCAGGAAACAGCTATAAAAGTAAATATTTCACATCTTACGATTGTTGGAGATAGCATCATTGTTGATATTTTATTTCACTACCTTTAATCATGTACAAGAAAACTTTAGGTTAACATTAACATATTCTATGTTCTGTAATTAATTTACCAGTAGTTCAATTAGAATGCTGCGCCTAAGTTTGTTGTTTTTATTGTTGGAAG
>NW_013813961.1:0-486 GCF_000517525.1 Limulus polyphemus
ATCTTATTTTTTAAACTCTGAGCCAACCTGGTTTTTATTTTATTTTATTACTTCTAGCTACATGTTTTTTTCTATAAGGAATGTTATCTTGAATATTTAAAAATGTTCCATATTTGATCAGTGTCTCCAAATAACGCCGTTGCCCAATTTGCAGATAATTGTTGCATCCCTTCAAAATTTGCTTTTTTGAAATGTGTAACCAAAATATCATTATTCCTTATCTCCATGTACAGCAAAACATTCAACCTAATACAACAATGATCACTTGCACCCAGAAGTTCCCCAGTTTCCACCCTTTTGATCATTTCTGTATTTGAAGTTAACAATAAATCTAAAATAGCATTGTTTCTAATTGGTGAAGAAAACCATTTTGAACAGTTTCTTAAAGCCTTTCTCACTCATCATTTGATTCTAAAATTTCCCAATCTATATTCCTGAAATTAAAATCACCAATAACCATGTCCTCATTAACAGCTAATATATTAA
>NW_013813962.1:0-487 GCF_000517525.1 Limulus polyphemus
AATTTTTTTCTGCATAATTGTTTTTTCGTAATATTGAAGAGATTTTTAGATTTGGTTGTTTGTGTTTTATTTTGAATGCAGAGGTGCTAAATTACTGAATGGATGTCAGAAACTTTGTTTTTTTTTATGGAGTTATTTGAATATTAAAATAAAAATTTATTGATGTTTTGGTTCAGTAAATCACAAACTGAGAGCCATGAAGAGCCTTTAAAATGACCTTGAGAAAACAAACAGAAGTTTCTATATGTTGTTTCAAATATATAATTTAATCTTAAGTGTATTAAATTCATTGTAAAGAAACTGGTTAGATTGAGGTCTGCAAGTATCATGCTCCTGTCGAAAAAGTCTGAACTGTTAAAAACACTGACCTACATTAAGTTCATAGCTGTTGTACCATTCATACTTGACGGACTTTGGTTATTAGTTGCATGAACTTTTATAACTTGTAAGAAATCATATTTAGTAATAAAAGAAGACAGACTGAAGA
>NW_013813963.1:0-486 GCF_000517525.1 Limulus polyphemus
ACACATTCGTGAAATGGTCCTGAAATTGCATGTCTCTCATGAAACAATACATAAACATCTAACAAATATGGGAAAACTCCGTAAGGAAGATGTTTGGATGCCTCACGAACTCTCCGATGACCATCGTTTCCAACGTGTGTACATTGCTTTGTCTCTTCTGGCGCGTGAACCATTTTTGGACAGAATTGTCACCGGTGATGAAAAATGGATTCCCTAAGCAAATATTAAATGCCAAAAACAATGGTTCAGTCCTAGATAAAAAACCACTTCCGACCCCAAAACCTGGAGTCCATCCGCAGAAACTGATGCTTTGCATTTAGTGGGACATCAAAGGAGAAATTAATTTTGAACTCCTCAATCCACAGTGAACTGTCGATGCAGATATCTATAGTCAGCATCAAGCCCTTCATCGGAAACGCCCTTCACTTGTCAATCGGAAAGGTGTTCATCTCCACGACAATGCACGTCTACATGTGGCATGTTTTG
>NW_013813964.1:0-986 GCF_000517525.1 Limulus polyphemus
GGCTTAAAATGTTTTAAATGTATTATTTTTGTCTATTTTTTAGCTGTAGAAGAGGCAAATGAAGCCTTTAAAGCATGGCGAATAGCCAGAGAGGCTCGTAGTTTAGAAGCAGGGAAATCATCTAAACCACCACCTTACAAATATATAAAGGTATATTAAGACAATGTGATTTTTTTGTAATCATTCCTTCCATTTATACAGTGTAATGCTTTTGTTAGAAATTGTTTAAGTACCTGTGATTCTGGTATTAATTATGATCATTTGTTAGTCTTTGAAAATTAAGAACCAGAATAGATTATTTAAAATTACCAAGAAGGAATTGGGGTATTAAGAAATATATCTTTTGTATCTGTCCATAATTGGTCAGTTTTTCTGTAAAAAGAGCTTTAGTGGATGTTTGCTTTCTGTTCCATGCATTGACCCAAAAAGTAGAGGGCACACTATATTTTTGACTCACTTGCAAAAGCTTCCACAGCTAGCAACTAATATCCTTAGTGATGACTGAAGTGAAACCTGCGAAATAGTGTTTCTAAACAAATGCTTAGGTTCTGTTGTTCTCTGAAGAAGAACAAACCATTGATATATGATGGTCCCAAATACACATTTTGAGCAAGTATCCCTTTGTTATTCAAGATAGTTGATGCACTGCTCTCCTGCTTTGAATGACAGTTTCCATGTCTTGAGTTATGTCATCAATGAAAATTACTCACAAATGAACACTGCCACTTATGGTGCTGTACAGACCATCAAGAACCACCTATGAGCAGAAGAAAAACTTTTGTTGAATATTTTGGGAATCCTCTGCTTCATGACTGCAACATTTGTACTACAATTTGAAAAAGGGAAGATGTAAATATGCTGGGAATGGCTAAAGAACTGATAAAGATAGTTCTAGAGATAGTAGTGAGGGACCAAGTATCAAAATGGAAGGGAAGAGAGATATTTGCCTAAGTTGCATAAAAAAGGACGAGAATGTTAAAAATATC
>NW_013813965.1:0-487 GCF_000517525.1 Limulus polyphemus
ATTGTTAGCTCTACGATCTGACGATAAGCGTCATGTTCAGACGTTTTATACCTAAGGATTAGTCTGTCCGCCGGTCTGAATCGAACTCTAGATTATAGCATTAATCCGTAAACGTAATACTTTAATAATTTGTCATATTTTAGCTTTTAACTATAAAATTAGCTTATATTTCATCATCGCTTATTGATAATTAACACATGCTGAGAAGAATTAATTAGTTAAGAACAAATTGTTTTTTTCATTAACATATATATTGATGAAATCCGTCGTTCAATACTTACAAAGGATACAAGACATTATAAGAAAATGTTACATTTAGCGCATTACATAATAGGACATCATCGTAAGTTCTGTTTGGACAAACTAACCATTTTCTCAAGAGTAACAATTTCGATACTATCTTGTGTTACCTAACTTCTATATAATGTTTATGAAAGCCACTGCTAGTTGATAGGAAGTAGTTCGAAAAGTTGTAATACCCTAAATA
>NW_013813966.1:0-674 GCF_000517525.1 Limulus polyphemus
AAAAGAGTAGCCCAAGAGTTGGCGGTGGGTGGTGATGACTAGCTGCCTTCCCTCTAGTCTTACACTGCTAAATTAGGGACGGCTAGCGCAGATAGCTCTCGTGTAGCTTTGCGCGAAATTGAAAGCAAACAAATAATTTTTCATCCACCTACTGCGGGAGGTACCACGTTTCGTTATTTTATGTACTGTTTTTATACTCGACATGTGTTCACCGCAACTGAAACGAAATACCTTGTGACTTTTGGTTTCTACAAACAACCGGAGCAAGTTCCAGCCAAATCTATCTTTTACACTACAATTGTTCCATAATGAAAACACATACCGGTTTCTTACAATAACTTTGTTCCATAATGAAAACACATACCGGTTTCTTACAATAACTTTGTTCCATAATGAAAACACATACCGGTTTCTTACAATAACTTTGTTCCATAATGAAAACACATACCGGTTTCTTACAATAACTTTGTTCCATAATGAAAACACATAGCGATTTCTTACAATAACTTTGTACCGTAATGAAAACACATAGCGGTTTCTTACAATAACTTTGTTCCATAATAAAAGTACGTACCGTTTTTTACACTACATTTGGCTCATAATGAAAAGACGTACCGTTTTTTACACTACATTTGGCTCATAATGAAAAGACGTACCGTTTCTTACACTACATT
>NW_013813967.1:0-486 GCF_000517525.1 Limulus polyphemus
GTATATATATATATATATATATATATATAAAACATTGCAGTCCAAGAGCCCTAGCCACCAACCTGGGATATAGGTACCACGACCCTTTAATTCCAACCCTGAGTAGTGGAACCCCACTTATCTGGTTGGGGCTGAGCTATAATGACAATTACTCATATTCTATTCCACATTTAATATAGGAACCAAGTTCCAGGTGAAGATCATACCTGTTTTGGATGTAGTGCAATTCCCCCATTCTTGTACCATTTCTTTCTTGGTACACTTATGTTCTATACAGATGCTTACCTCCACTGACACTCTCTCACTCTACCTTCCCACTAAAAGCTTGTTTATGTCTTGAAAAAGTGATTACATTATCTGAATGAGGTACTTCAATGGCTTTCAAGTGGGGTGTAAAAGACTGGAGCAAGCATTTTCAATGCTTAGATGGGCAAAAAGTGGAAACCTTGGAGATCGAGAAATAGCTGTAGTATCAGCGGAGGTAAG
>NW_013813968.1:0-486 GCF_000517525.1 Limulus polyphemus
CTGTCCTTTATGCCCATGAACTCAATAGTCACCCACACTGGTCGCCATAATCTTGTAGAATGTCCTGTCACACCATAAGCTTCTCTATGGCTTCTGGTACTCCTTCGTGATTTAACACCTTGATGTTCACAAGGGTTTGCTAAGACGCAGAGTCTATGACAAAGTTGCACCTTTGGCCATCTAGCTTTCCTGTCACATAAACACTGTGTGTGTTTGGCATTCTACACCTAGCTGTTGGGAGTTTCATGATAGGGGTTGGTGGGCGTCGCTCAACACCAACCACTACTGATCTTCTTGAGGCCGACTTGTTGGTAATATTCTTCCTACACTGGCTCCTCAAATGTCCATGTTTTCTACAGTTCCAACAACCTTTCTGGATACCAGCCTTTTCTGCTGTTGCACCTCCCCTGTGTTGAAGCTTATAGCATTGAGCTCTCTTGTGCCCAGGTTTGTTACAGTGCCAACAAAGTCCCTCAAACTTCTTTG
>NW_013813969.1:0-486 GCF_000517525.1 Limulus polyphemus
CCACTATGTCATATGGCCTTCCCATGGAGAAGACTAACTTAGGAGACTTCCCTTTGGTCTTCCTGGGATTATACAACCATACCTTGTCTCCTGGTACAAAGCTGACTTCAGTAGATCTCTTATCATAAGTTAACTTCATCGAATCAGCAGACGTTTCCAAGCTTGTACGCACTTGATGGTGAATATCATCCATCCTTTCCGATAACACTTCCACAAACTCCGACACATTCTCAGGTAACTGTTTATAAGGTGGGCATCCCTTATTTTTGAGTCCCCTTTTAGCACTACATGTACTGCATGTCCGGCACCATTCTTCCACATCTCGCCTCATACCTATCCAATAAAATCTTTGTCGTAGATGACTCAATGTCTTCCTAATTCCGAGATGTCCTCCTGTTAAATTATCATGGGATCGACACAGCACAACTTCCCGTAACTTCCTCGGTATAACTGTTTTCCAAGTCGTCACTTTCCCATCTGTTGTTT
>NW_013813970.1:0-488 GCF_000517525.1 Limulus polyphemus
ACACTTCATAACAATACTCATCAACAGTGTGTACTTTATGTATACGTAGCATTACAACAATGTTGGAGATTGTACAAGTCTGTAAATAAACGTTAAGGATGAAATAAACTAATTTGTTGCCCCCCAGTAGCACAGCGGTATGTCTGCGGATTTACAACCCTAGAAACCGGGTTTCGATACCCGTGGTGGGCAGAGCACAGATAGCCCATTGTGCAGCTTTGTGCTTAATTAAAAACAAACAAACTAATTTGTTACATACACTGGACGTTGAATTATTTTTACCGGATATTTTCTAAAAGTTAAAAGAACCCGCCAATGAAGAACAATGTTACAACAATACATATGTGTGTAGGGGGGCTCTATATTTCTGTGGTGAGACTCATATAATTAATTGTTTAGAAATTGAAATAAATCTTAATTTTTCTTAGGTAAAATTTGTCAACGCATTCTAATGTCCAAAATATGTTATTTCAGTAGGAAATCATTTA
>NW_013813971.1:0-484 GCF_000517525.1 Limulus polyphemus
AACACACAGGGATATTGGATTTATGAAGTTTGATACAACAGGCTCAGCAGTCGTAACACTGCACACCGCACAGAGATTGTTAAAGTTGGAACACATGAATTTCAACATAAAGAAGGTCCATTTGATGCCTAAGATGGGCATTCTATGACTGCATTTTGGTTCAAACGACGCCTTTTGAATGGACAAGAGGTCAATCATTCCTGGTTGATGTATTCACCTCTACATAAAGCAGCTTACTGCTTTTGTTGTCTTCTTTTTTTCATCTACATGTATGACACCCGATAGTCGGTCTGCTTTCAAAACACAGGGTGGATTCTCTAAGTGGAAAAAAATTGAAAAGTTAAATGCCTATGAAAATAGTGACAGTCATCGTAAGTCATTTACTGCTTGGAAAGAAACTGAGCGCCGAATTCGTCTTCAAAGTGGCATTGATGAAGAACTGCAAAGGCAAATTCAGCAAGAAAAATAAATGGAGAGATGTACT
>NW_013813972.1:0-487 GCF_000517525.1 Limulus polyphemus
GGCAGTGGGTATGAGTCCTTTTCAGTTATACTGTTAAGAGCCCTGAAGTCCACACAGCAACATTGGGTCCCATTCTTCTTCTGGACTAGCACGACGGGAGCTGACCAGGGACTATCTGATTTTTCGACTATCCCTTCTTTAATCAGGTCATCCATGACCTTCTCCATCTCTTGTTGCTTTGCCGGAGCTATTCTCCTCGGAGAGATCTTTATTGGATGGTGATTGCCTGTGTTTATTTTGTGCTCCACAAGGTCTGTGCAGTGGAGGTCATGATCTCCTTTCGAAAAGACGTCTGCATAATTCGCCAAAAGTTCTCCAACCTGAAGAACCTGTGTTGATGACAAATGGACTATACTCTTCTTATAGTGGTCAGTTAAATGTTGTGGGAGTGGATGTCCTTTCTTTATGGTTATATTTCTTGCCTTAACATTGACTGGCTCTACCTCTTGGCACACACCCAACAATTTTCCTTCCTTAAGTGTCTGCT
>NW_013813973.1:0-487 GCF_000517525.1 Limulus polyphemus
ATTCAAACGTTTGTTGCAGTTGTTGAGTGCAACTATTATGTTATGTATATTTCCTGTGTAATTTTGGGTCTAATATGTATACTGTTATGGATGTATAAAAGATACAGCATATAAAACCACAGAAAAGCTTGTGGGGAATCGTTATGGAAGCCTTGCCACTATAATTTTTACTAGTTTTAGATATTCACTTTGAGGTTAAGTGTAGCCTAATTCCTTATAGGTCTCTGTCTTACAGACTGCACGAAGTAGACCAGGAACAGTCCGAGTCATTGATTAATGTGAACAGTGAATATTCGTGATGGCTTCTGCGGATAACCTTCTAAGAGTATTTAGTGGTGGTCTGTCCTATCAAGATATACCAGCATGATGGTTATGTCACTTACAAATTAACAGTGGTCAGGTTTTGTGATTCTTGTGTGCTTACATTTGTTTAATTAATAAACATTGTAGCTATGTTATATAAATATATATATATATATATATATAT
>NW_013813974.1:0-486 GCF_000517525.1 Limulus polyphemus
ACCACTACCACATCTCCGTGATAAACAGAAACAATCACGACTTACTGATTTTGTCTTTACCTAATCAATACATTATTTAGTTTCATTTCAGGTTCACGTCACCGAATCCTCATTTGGGCACTAGTCGGGCAGTTATCTGGTCCCGACTAGTGAAAGTGGGTTTTCTCGGGGTACTCCCGTCTCCCCCACATCTAATTCTCAGGCATTGGATCCGTAGATCCCAGCCTCGGCACCTTGATCCACTGATCCACGCCAGGCCCTGTAAAGGCCCGTTTGCGTATTTCGCTTCGATAATTCGTTTCGATAACTTGTCATATTCAGCTGACAACTTGCTTCTTCTCCAAGGAACAACCGGTCCATGTTTCTGCTGGGGCTTGGACTTGCCTTCACTTCGGAAACAATTATTTCTAAATCTAAATAACTGCCAGTTTCTTCTTCTTCTATCCTGTCAAATTAGTGAATTGGTCTCAGCATCCTCTTTAGGCA
>NW_013813975.1:0-487 GCF_000517525.1 Limulus polyphemus
GTTAAGCAATTCTCTTTTCCAGTTTAGTAAACTGAATTAAGGTATTTTTAAATTATGTTCTAATAATACACTGTAGTACAGGCTAATATTATTGTTTAATATCATTTGGTGTTTTTGAAATATCTTCCAACAATATATTGTAGTACAATCTAAAGTTATTGTTTAAGATCATTTGGTATTTTTTGAAATCTAACAATATTGTTACGACAGCGGAAGTCACGCTGCCCTGGGAGCATGTGCGCTGGAGTTTCTCGAAGGATCATGAAGGTCTGAATGCTTTCGAGTCGCCCTCTTTTAAGTATATAAGCCGGGCGAGAGAAACCATTGGGATTGAGGAGATAAATAATTGAGTCAAGTGAACAGTAGGCGCGGTAAATAAAGTGTGTGAATCACTGTGATTAATAGCGTGTGTTATAAAAGTTGTTAAGTGTATTACAAAGTTTGTATCAAGAAAGAATAAACTAGTTTTAATCAAGAAAACACTTGT
>NW_013813976.1:0-486 GCF_000517525.1 Limulus polyphemus
ATACTGTGTACTGTCAATAAAAAGACACAAGATTTAACGATACTTTGTACTGTCAATAAGAAGACACAAGATTCGACGATACTGTGTACCGTCAATAAGAAGATACAAGATTTAACGATACTGTGTACTGTCAATAAGAAGACACAAGATTTAACGATATTGTGTACTTTCAATAAGAAGACACAAGATATAAAAATACTATGTACTCTCAATAAGAAGACACAAGATTTTACAATACTGTGTACTGTCAGTAAGAAAACACAAGATTTAACAATAATGTGTACTGTCAATAAGAAGACACAAGATTTAAGGATATTGTGTACTTTCAATAAGAAGACACAAGATATAACAATACTATGTACTTTCAATAAGAAGACACAAGATTTTACGATACTGTGTACTGTCAATAAGAAGACACAAAATTTAACGATACTGTGTACTGTCAGTAAGAAAACACAATATTTAACAATAATGTGTCCTGTCAAT
>NW_013813977.1:0-485 GCF_000517525.1 Limulus polyphemus
TTTTTTTGGATCTGTATGTCTTTGTCTCCGGTTCCTCATCTACTTGTTTTGGCTGTCAATGCCTTCAGACAGGATTGGGACCTCTTTATACCTTTATTTCTCATTCCATTCATCATTTTCCCCAGGTGATTTTGTTAATGTTCTGCTAGTGTAGATGAAGAGATTTTCTCCAATCTGATGTTCCATCTCTAAATAGGTCTATCTGGGGGATGTTGTAGCTTTGGAGTGAGCCGTCATAATTGCAGGTCACCCCTTCGATGTTGGTTCCAAGTGGCTGGGTTTTGGATTCAAAACTGAACCAATAAACATAAATCCTCACACATGTATTACAGGTGTCTCTGTTCCCTCACTCGTTTGGACTCATGTTCACTGCTACCATGTTGTGAGTCATGCAGGTTACTACAGTTACTTGTGTTGATATTCTAATACGAATCTGTTGTTACTTGTGTTGATATTCTACTACGAATCTGTTGTTACTTGTGTTG
>NW_013813978.1:0-486 GCF_000517525.1 Limulus polyphemus
CTTTCCCCAAGATGACAGTAAAGCTTTCTTAGATAGTGTTATTTTTTTTCATATTGCCTTTACTATTTGAAATGGTTCTATACTTATATTTACTATAAGTTACTGTAGAGGGTGTTACGTATTAGAATTTCAAATGGTCTGAAATTGAGTTAATTGATAAATTTAAATTTAGTAGTTAAATTGTACTTTGGATTTAGTAGTTAAGTAAAAGCCGATATATAGTTAGTTTATGATATTTGCCAACAAAATTGATATACAGTTTTCTTTTTTTAAACACAAATACGTTTTAATATACATACAACAATAAAATTTCCAATAACAGTTATTACAAAAAGTTACTACAAACAATGATTTATAAACAAAAGTTTCACAAATTTATAAGCAATATAAAGTCTTCTTTATAGTTTGGAACTTCCTTGATATCTTAATCGAGGGTTCACGATGAGCGAGTTGAATTACGAGTTGATATAGGTACAATTCACTTAG
>NW_013813979.1:0-488 GCF_000517525.1 Limulus polyphemus
CAGACTCTCCAAACTTTTTCCCACAACTGATGTAAGACTAATGGGCCTATAATTACTGGGACAATTTTTATCACCTTCCTTGAAAAGAGGAGTTACATTAGCTAACTTCCAATCCTCTGGTACCTGCCCACTATTCAAGGACTGACAAAAAATAGTATTAAGTGGCCCACCTATCCAATCTCTAACCTCCTTCAAAACCCTTGGGGAAATATCTGGCCCAGAAGCCTTATCGTTTTTTAAACTTCCCAATTTGTTCTTAACCAACTCAGGATTAATGCTGTCATCTTGTTTGATCTCGTTTCCATCTATCAACTGTTCAAGATGAGGAATACTGCTTAAATCTTCATTAATAAAAACCGAAGAAAAACCAAAATTTAATAATCCAGCCATCTCATAATCATCCATCAAGGGTCCTACTCCCATCCTAACATTTTGTTTACCCTTAATGTATTTAAAGAAATCCTTACTGATAATTTTTACATTTTCAG
>NW_013813980.1:0-486 GCF_000517525.1 Limulus polyphemus
ATATGAAACGACAGGAGCCCAAACTATATGTTTTTGTGTTGTTTGGCCTTTGACCCCATAAAATCCATAAAAAGACGTAAATACAAAAATGAATAAAAGACTGGGCATGTAAGAGTTATTATTTAGTTCATTTAATGATCTAATATTTAATGATTGTTTAGTTTTCATAACAAGAGTGACAAAGTTAATTATTTTAAAGGCGATAGTTATAACAAATTTTGCCCCCCAATGGCACAGCGGTATATCTGCGGACTTACAACACTAGAAACCGGGTTTCGATACAGTGGTGGGCAGAGCACAGATAGCCCATTGTGTAGCTTTGTGCTTAATTCCAAACAAACAAACAATAACAAATTTTGTTACGTAACTCGGAAAGAGTAGTACGTTGTGTTTATAGTTTAATTGTTATAGTATTGTTGACGTCATATTTCGCGAAACCTCTAAGTTTTCTCGCTTTGTGAGTATTGTTACATCAAAGTGTCTAAT
>NW_013813981.1:0-486 GCF_000517525.1 Limulus polyphemus
TTTTGATGATTTTTATATTCAGGATACGAAGTTTAAAAATAGTTTCACGGTATGATTGGTTTATGGTGGTGGATGGGTGAGAGAACATACTTAAAAAGCTATAGATGGAATAAAAAAGACAATCTCTCCAACATTCTCCACAATAAAACTCAACTCACGAACAAAATTGATACTAACAAACCCAACAAAAGAACATTACACTGCAGTTCACCTTTTGTTCCTGAAACCAGCCCAAGAATTATCCACACTTGGACAAAACTAGCTATTAAACACAATATTCCTGTCAACGTCATATTCTCTCAAAAACCCGGCCCTAAATTAAAACCGTTACTAAACAAAAATTATTTAGAATAACACAATACCAACGTCATTTATAAAATAACATGCAATAACTGCCCAGAATTTTACATCGGAGAAGCAGGAAGTAAATTGGAAACCAGATTCACAGAACCCAATATAAAACCGTCCCATGTTTTCCACCATTGC
>NW_013813982.1:0-487 GCF_000517525.1 Limulus polyphemus
GAACCCTTTCCAACAATTCAATGTCCTTCTTAAGGTAAGGAGCTCAAGACTGAACACAATATTCTGAATGTGGCCTAACCAGTGACCTGTACAATGAAAGCATAACCTCTTTAGACTTGTATTCAATATTTCTATACATACAACCTAAAATCCTGTTTACCCTACCACTTGCAAAAGCACACTGCTTGGATGGCTTTAGAGACTGATCCATCTCCTTCATAACACTATTAAGGTTATTCCAATCCAAATTATATTTATAATTTGAATTATGATAACCCACATACATTATCTTGCATTTATTATAATTAAAACCCATCTGCCACTTATTTGCCCAATTCACTAAATGATGTAAATCCTTTTGTAAGTCAGCAGCATCCTCTTCACAGCTAGCAACACCCAAGACCTAAATATCATCTGCAAATTTAAGTAATTTATTGACTATCCCTTCATCTTTGTCATTGATGTAAATCAAAAATAGCAATTGTCC
>NW_013813983.1:0-486 GCF_000517525.1 Limulus polyphemus
TATTGAGTAAATATGTATGTATGGTGAAACTGACACTAGCTTACCTATCCATGCAGTACAGATACTAGTAATGTAGCAAAAGATTAGGTAAATTTAGGATCACATGAGGTGTACTCTCGTGACCTACTCAGTGAATAAATACCCTGCCAGAAGATTTACTAAAAGAGAGAGTCAGAGATAATTAGTGAATGATACAGTTAGTGAATTATTGCTGTTTATCACTCGATATTGTTATTAATAATGAAAGGTATTTTTATGCTGCTGCATGTTTTTGGATTGGGTTTTTTTTTTTTTGTGGTTCTTTTTCCTGATTTCACTATTTGAAATAATATTGATATTTATGATACATTGTTTCTCAACATTAGTGTCAAGTCCTGGCCAGACACGTGTTTATTCAACTATGTTTTGATAAATATAGAATTTATTTCTAATTGTTGTTATAGTTGAATAAATTGATTTTTGTTGTTGTTCTTGAACCCTGATTGT
>NW_013813984.1:0-486 GCF_000517525.1 Limulus polyphemus
TGTACAGATGTAAGTACTTACATGAAACAGGCAGCTGCTTATACAGGTGTAAGTACTTACATGAAACAGGCAGCTGCTTATACAGATGTAAGTACTTACATGAAACAGGCAGCTGCTTATACAGATGTAAGTACTTACATGAAACAGGCAGCTGCTTATACAGGGTGAGTCATAAGCAACCGAATTAAATATAATTTCATATTTTACTCATGTATATAACATAAAAAGAACATACTTTAAAAAAACATTTTTGAGTATTCGTGAAATTAATCTTGTATTGATATCTAAAAAATGTGTACATAGAATATATGTATATATATATGTATGCGTGAGAATGCTTAAGTTATTACATCATTGATAACTTTCGATTTAGCGTTCTGTATACTGAGGTGAAAAATGAAGTGGAGAGAGAGAGGGGATGAAAAACAGATGAGTAGAGAGGAAGAGAGAGAGGAAGCTCTGATTCATCGATATTCATTAGATTGT
>NW_013813985.1:0-487 GCF_000517525.1 Limulus polyphemus
AAAAGCAAGTGTTTTGCAGCCTGCTTGGGAGAAGGTGTCTAGCTTAAGCCCTGTAACAAAGAACTATTGGGCGCAATGGGACCAGTTGTAGCTTGAAGATGGTATTGTACAGAAATGGGAAACTGCAGATGGGAAAGTGACGACCTGGAAAACAGTTATACCGAGAAAGTTACGGGAAGTTATGATGCGTCAATCTCATGATAGTTTAACAGGAGGACATCTCAGAGTTGAGAAGTCATTGAGCCACCTACGACAGATATTTTACTGGATAGGTATGAGGCAAGATGTGGAAGAATGGTGCAGGACTTGCAGTATATGTTGTGCTAAAAGTGGACCCAAGCATAAGGGACGTGCTCCAATGAACTTATATCAAGTTGGTGCTCCAATGGAAAGAGTAGCCATTGACATTGCTGGTCCTTTGCCCCAAACTCGTGCTGGAAACAAGTACATTTGTGTGGTGATGGATTATTTTACCAAGTGGCCTGAG
>NW_013813986.1:0-483 GCF_000517525.1 Limulus polyphemus
CTGTGATGGAACATATGGTAGATATGTTCTTTCCATATTTTCCTTTTTAGTTCTCTACAATTTGGTACATTAAAAAATTTTTAATTTATTACAATGTTTTTATAGATCCTATCTATGATATTAGGTTGATAACGTTTGTCAATTGCTATATATTTTAAATAATTAAATTCTAACATTAAATCTTCATTATGTGAAGAGACAGTAATGGGCCTAGGTACAAAAGAAAAAAAATAAGCACATTTTCTGTGATAACAGGCGAGTATATCTTGTATGTGGTAGCATGGCAACTAGGAATGGCTTCCTGTGTACAGAAGTAAACAGAAAGGTACTCTTTCGTTTTACAGAAACATCCAAAAGATTTAAACAACTCTTCTCTTAAACTTCTAAAGTGAATTATGTCATAGGACTTATTGAATTAAGATGCTTCTGAAAATGAATTAATGTGCCATTGTCATGCTTCCACACGAGAAACATGTCACCCAC
>NW_013813987.1:0-490 GCF_000517525.1 Limulus polyphemus
ATATTTTCTTCTTCTTGCCTTTAAATCCAGGCTGACTTCATTACAAGTTCCAGTTCCTTATCCCAAACATTTCTGATATGGAAAACGAAATGAAAGAATATATAAAAAAATTAAAAATGGTAAATCTATGTTTTTGAAATCATATAAAATACAGGGATTTATTATAATAGGAAATAGTTGGTTGTTTACCTTGTGATGGGTATCACACCAATTGACTTTCTTTTGTTAAGTGCAGTGCCGCGTTTAAGTACTTGGAGATCCCGTAGTTTTCGGGGGGGGGGGGGACACATGCTACATATGCAAAAAAGTTTTAATTGTTTATCTAAGCAAGAAAATATATGCGTGGCATAAAATTCTCTGACAACAGAGTACGAAAATATATACCAAGATTTTTTACCTCTAAATTCAAAAATATTTTCTTCTTCTTGCCTTTAAATCCAGGCTGACTTCATTACAAGTTCCAGTTCCTTATCCCAAACATTTATGATAT
>NW_013813988.1:0-487 GCF_000517525.1 Limulus polyphemus
CGCAGATAGCCCTCGTGTAGCTTTGCGCGAAATTCCAAAACAAACAAAACAAACAATAAAAAAGTAAAAATGTACATGATGTACTTACTTTGGAAGTGCTAAAACATGACGTTTTCATGCTAGTCCATCAGCCAATCACTTCGCCAAATCTATGCAGCTATGGAGAGTTTCGGCTGGTAACAACGCATTTATCGATTTTTTTTTAATTTCTTTTAGCTATCTCAAATTATAAGTTTCTATTTGCTAAGAAACTATCATTTTTTGAGAATGTATTATCAACGTCTTATTTCTCTTGTGATTTTCATTCTGTTTTACTGCTTTTATTAGTACATGCCTTTGTGTCTCCCGGTGTGACAGCAGTAAGTTTATAGACTTATAACGCTAAAATTCGGAGTTCGATTCCTCGCTGTGGACACATCAGGCTTTGCTTGGTACATTTTTTTCGATGTTACATCATGTAGTTTGAAACACAGCTTTGATTATGATT
>NW_013813989.1:0-487 GCF_000517525.1 Limulus polyphemus
AATGAGTCGGGGATAAAAGCATTCGATGTCGCAGCACTATGGAATAAAAATTGTGAATGTCCATTTTCTCAGAAGAGCCTAGATTCCCAAATCCAATTTTGATGCGTAAATACATACATACATACAACAAAATAACATCGGGGAAATAATGATAAACATTATCCATCCATTTATGAGATATTGGAACCTTTTAGGTCATATTTGGAGAGTTTTTTCATAAAATTTCCGAAATTTAACCAAACAATCAGTTAAACATTTTAACTGTTAAAAAAAAGATAGTGAACTTGCATGCTCGAATTATCAGGCCTTCGGACTAACGGACCGTCACCGATAAAATTACCCATTGAATGCCAATCTACCCTCGTCAACAGTACAAAATATATGCATAAACTTTCATAAATCATGATATTTGGTAATTCACTAATGCGTAGAACATATATAGAACATATATACATAAACTTTCATAAATCATGATATTTGGTAATTC
>NW_013813990.1:0-489 GCF_000517525.1 Limulus polyphemus
ATGTATAAATAATACTGCTTAATTTGTAGGAAAACTGTTGAGAAACGACGGCGGTATCCATACATGTATAAATAATACTGTTTAATTTGTAGGAAAACTGTAGAGAAACTACGACAGTATCCATACATGTACAAATAATACTGCTTAATTTCTAGGAAAACTGTAGAGAAACGACGGCGGTATCGATACACGTACAAATAATACTGTTTAATTTGTAGGAAAACTGTTGAGAAACGACGGCGGTATCGATACATGTATAAATAATACTGCTTAATTTCTAGGAAAACTGTTGAGAAACGACGGCGGTATCGATACATGTATAAATGAATACTGTTTAATTTGTAGGAAAACTGTAGAGAAATGACGGCGGTATCCATACATGTATAAATAATACTGTTTAATTTGTAGGAAAACTGTAGAGAAACTACGACAGTATCCATACATGTATAAATAATACTGCTTAATTTGTAGGAAAACTGTTGAGAAACG
>NW_013813991.1:0-487 GCF_000517525.1 Limulus polyphemus
CCGGAGAAGAATATCATCTTCAAGCTTCAACTGGCCCCATTGTGCCCAATAGTTCTTTGTCACCGGGCTTAGACTAGACACCTTCTCCCAAGCAGGGCACAAAACACTTGCTTTTAGAAAATCAATCACTGGCTTCAAATCTTGGTCTTTCTCCTGTTCTGCTTTGATATCTATATTTGGTTCCACTTCACCATCATCAACTCTTTCAGTCACATTGACTTCAGCTTGATGACACCTGGTTAGCTCAACCTCTCATTTAACACTTACCAGGATTTGGCCTTTGTTGTTCCCAAACGTCATTTTATCGAAGTTAACTACACACTTCCTCGGTAGTAAATAGTCCAATTCTAATATGCATTGGTCTTCAATGTCAGCCAAGTATACTTTCTGTCTGTCATTTTTGCCCATGAGCTCAGTAGTTACCCACACTGGTCCCCACAACCTTGCATAATGTCCTGTCACACCACAGAGCTTCTGTACAGTTTCT
>NW_013813992.1:0-486 GCF_000517525.1 Limulus polyphemus
CTGTGAAAATATTTATCATTAGCATTTTCGTTCGGTATCATTTCCGTAATCGAATTGCAAGATCGGTTTTTGGTGATCCCACCTCTAGTACAAAATGTTACCCAGTTTGTCTTATGACAGGTGTTGAAAACTAATTTACGTTTCTCATATACAAGACGAATTCCTTTTTCTCAAATTTAGGTTCTTCTTTAATGAAGAAAGTTCCTGATGACTATCAGGAGAAATCCATTAGGAACCTAGATGGTTTTAGGACCTTATTTCGTTATAGTTTACGTTAATTAAGAGCTATATTAAAGTTTGCTGTATTTATATATATGTGGTTTTGGACAGTTCATATGATAAGAAGAAATCATTGTAAATAGTATCACGTATATGTGTACCGAAAACTAAATTATTTCTCATATATTTCAAATGTAGCACATGCAGTATCTATAATACTGTTATGATATATCATTTCAAATAACCAATTTCACGTAATTTCGTGAA
>NW_013813993.1:0-487 GCF_000517525.1 Limulus polyphemus
AATCCATTATTGTGTAGATTGAAGAAATTTCCTTGTACTTCATTGTTGTATAGATAAAAAAATTCTACCTTATAATCAATTGTTGTATGGATAAGAAGTCTTCCTTGTAATCCATTGTTGTGTAGATTAAAGAAATTTCCTTGTACTTCATTGTTGTGTAGATTAAAGAAATTTCCTTGTACTTCATTGTTGTATAGATAAAAAAATTCTACCTTATAATCAATTGTTGTATGGATAAGAAGTCTTCATTGTAATCCATTATTGTGTAGATTGAAGAAATTTCCTTGTAATCCATTATTGTGTAGATTGAAGAAATTTCCTTGTACTTCATTGTTGTATAGATAAAAAAATTCTACCTTGTAATCATTTGTTGTATGGATAAGAAGTCTTCCTTGTAATCCATTATTGTGTAGATTGAAGAAATTTCCTTGTACTTCATTGTTGTATAGATAAAAAAATTCTACCTTGTAATCAATTGTTGTATGGA
>NW_013813994.1:0-485 GCF_000517525.1 Limulus polyphemus
GACTGGTGTGGCGCCCTCTATTTTTTAGAACTATCTTGTTTTTTCATGAATGCTCTAGTATTTACTAGATAGGGTAGGCTGGTATATAAAAGAGGGGAAGGTAATGTGTGTATAGACAGTGAGTAATTGATCTGCAGTCAGAAGTATTATTGAGCACGTTCGTTGTTGTAGCGTTTGTTTAGCGCGATTGTTGAAGTTGAGTGTATCGGTAAAGTTGTATTCGGAAAGAATAAACCAGTTTTATTAAGTAAAGACTTGTGTCGTTAAAATTTCGTCGGAACGAAGTTACGGAAAAATCAATCAACAAACGGAGACGTAACAGCATAAAGTACTATAATGAGCCGTTTGTGTTTATGCCCAACTTGAGCATGGAAACATGGTTTGAGCTGGCACACTTACCACTGAGCTACTAGGGACTATATATATATATATAAGTAATATGTAAATCAATCTTAATAAGGCTCTGTCTTGCATTTTTTCCCTAC
>NW_013813995.1:0-486 GCF_000517525.1 Limulus polyphemus
GTTATTAAATAAATTAGTTAAGACTTCTCAAATAACAAATTGTTTTGTAACCAAGCTTAAAGAGGTAAAGAAATTTATTGTAACACAAATATCTACCAATGAATAATTAGCTGGGAAGAGTTTGAAGCATCTAACTAACAGGAAGAAGATTATTTTCTCAAGACCTACCCTTAACAGATTTTGTCTGTAAAATCAATATGGAAACTCATATATGTAATCTTCTGTCTGTGTGTTTTTAATAAAATAAAAGACAAACATGATTTTTTCTGTTGTTTTGATAAATTAATTCAGCATTATGATATTTTAGCTTTTCTCATAATTAAAAAAAAAAAAGTTGATATAAAAGATAAATGAAGTTTGCATATCTGTGGTAAGTGTTTTGCCTTCTGGCATGTATGAGTAATGAGATTGTAAAATTAGAAATTTAAATACCTGAAAGGTATTATAAAGTATGCAAGGCATAAAGTATGTCTTGTTCATTCCAAC
>NW_013813996.1:0-487 GCF_000517525.1 Limulus polyphemus
AAGCTGCCTAGATGTGATGAAAATAAAGATGACATGGATGCTTTCCTGGAGAGATATGAAAGATTCATCCAAAGTCAGAACTGGGACAAAGCGACTTGTCATTCTGTCTTAGCCCACTTCTCATAGGAAAAGGCCAACAAGAATATGCAGGCATGACATCAGAAAATGCCATGGATTATTACAACTTAAAAGTAGCTTTACTGAAATGATATGAACTTACTGAAGAAGGTTTTCGTCGGAAGTTCGGAGGAGTTAAACCAGAGACTGGAGAAACTGTATTCTAGTTTGTGGCACGTCTTCGGCGATATTTCACCAGATGGACTGACATGGCCATGTGTGAAAATAGTTTGAAGGACTGGCAGACCTATTAGTACTGTTACGTCTCCGTTTGTTAGTTAATTTTCCGTAAATTCGTTTCGACGAAACTTTAGCGACATAAGTCCTTTCTTAAATAAAACTGGTTTATTCTTTCCGCATACAACTTTAC
>NW_013813997.1:0-486 GCF_000517525.1 Limulus polyphemus
GCTATGTCTCATCTTTAAGCCAGTCATCAGCCTCCTACCGCCCACCATCCATGCTAAGGGATTGACTGTCATTCTTATAACGCAACCACAGTTTAAATTGTGGAGTACATTTTGTGGGATTGCACGGGTTCGAACCAGGCTCGCCAACTCTTAAATCCGAAACTCTACTACAGGGATAACCTTCACCCTGGGAGTCAGGTACAGCCGGCCTTAATTTTTAATTACTGACCCAGAACACAAGTTTGTGTAATTCTTCAAACCTATATATATATATATTTTGGTAAATTAATTTTTGCACTTAAATTCGGAAATATTTCACATTTCATTCCTAAAAGGCCCGGCATGGCCAGGTGGTTAGGGCACTCGACTCGCAATCTGCGGGTTCGAATTCCCGTCACACCAAACATGCTCGCCCTTTCAGCCGTGGGGTCGTTATAATGTGACAGTCAATCCCACTATTCGTTGGTAAAAGAGTAACCCAAGAGT
>NW_013813998.1:0-487 GCF_000517525.1 Limulus polyphemus
TTCTAATCCAACCACCATTCGCAATGAATGATGTTGCTCCTGAGTAATAAGACAGGACGATCCAAAGGATCGGAATGCATGATTCATTGATCGTGCAGCAATTACTGAAGGGAACTCATATATGCTTGTCCCAAAAGAATGAGAGGCTCGAAGGATGCCCACATCCCCAAAAGAGAGAGAGAACCATCTGTACAGTAGGAGAAGGAGACACAAGTAAAAGCCTGATGGCTCTTTCCATTGTTTGAATCCTGATAGGGGTTTGTAGCATGACTTAAGAACATTGAAAAACACACCCAGATGGATGATATATTGCATTGGTCACAGAATAGATTTCTTTAGTCTGATAAGGAAGCCCACTTTTGTGGCTTCTGAAAGGAGAATATGAAAGTGTTGTTCTGCTAATTGATGGAATAGTGCAGAAGAAGCCAGTCATCCATATAATAATGCGTGTACAGGTCCAAAGAATGTAGATGATGAGAAACAGCTC
>NW_013813999.1:0-485 GCF_000517525.1 Limulus polyphemus
CCAAGCACAGACAGTGTCTATGTGACAGGAAAGCTGGATGGCCAAAGGTGCAACTTTGTCATAGACTCTGCATCTCAGCAAACCCTTGTGAGCATCAAGGTGTTAAATCATGAAGGAGTACCAGAAGCCATACAGAAGCTTTTTGGTGTGACAGGACATTCTACAAGATTGTGGGGACCAGTGTGGGTAACTATTGAGCTCATGGGAATAAAGGACAGACAGAAAGTATACTTGGCTGACATTGAAGACGAATGCATATTAGGATTGGACTATCTACTACCAAGGAAGTTTGTAATTGATTTTGATAAAATGACGTTTGGGAATAACAAAGGACAAGTTCCGGTAACTGTTAAAAGAGAGGTTGAACTAATTACGTGCCATCAAGGTGAGGTCAAAGTGACTGAAGAAGTTGATATGACGAAGTGGAACCAAGTATAGATATTAAAGCACAGCAGGAGAAAGATCAAGATTTGAAGCCAATAACT
>NW_013814000.1:0-485 GCF_000517525.1 Limulus polyphemus
AACAGTTTCCTTAATAATTAAGCTTTGTTCAGTGGATTGTTTGTTTGTTCAAAGCTATACAATAGGCTACCTGTATTGTGCTCACTACGGGTATTGAAACTCAGGTTTTTAACGTAATAAACCTTCAGACTTACCGTTGAGTCACTGGAGGGGGTTGCTCAGTTTGTTTGCTGAATTTCGCCCAAAGCCACTCGAAGGTTACCGTATTTTCGGAATATAAGACGCACCCTTATTTGGAAGTTTTGGGGAAAAAAAGCTACAGTCGCATTTGAAATATTTTTATTGAACATAAATTCAATTTGATACTTTAAAAATTAGTATATATTGTTTTAAACACAAAAGAGCTCAAAACATCAATATAAGAAAATACCGTAAATATAAAAAAAGGTTTACCGTTATTTAGTTTAGTTCAAAACCTACAAAATCTTCATTGCTTTCACTGTAATTATTTTTTTTATTATTTAGGGAGGCATTATTAAATAGTT
>NW_013814001.1:0-488 GCF_000517525.1 Limulus polyphemus
ATCTGACTGAGTACAATGATTGACCTTTAAGATTCTTCTACATGCACGAAAACCTGTCAACATGAACTCTAAGTAGAAGGTGAAAGTTCAAGCAGCTGATGTAACGTTATCACTACCACTTGCCTTGCATGATATCAAAATTTGCCCTCTTGTTGGCATGCTAGAATTGTGTTCAGCTTGTTTTATCCGAGGAAGCCTAGCTCAAGATACTTGTGTGCGTGTTAAATCACTCGTTCTTGTAAGCATGTAATTTAAAACGGACATAATATTAGATCAGGATCTCGTTACGTTTTCAGTGGCGTTTTTTTCCCTTTTTTGTTTTATTTTGTTGTTGTTACGTGCTCCTGTTACATCATATATCACAAGGTAAGCTTCTTGTCCTCTTGTTACGTCGCGTGCTATTAGTATACTCCACATGCGATGAGTTCTACCGCCAAACTAAAAAATATTGTCAGGAATTTATAAAAAAAAGAAGTAGTGAAGATGTT
>NW_013814002.1:0-1265 GCF_000517525.1 Limulus polyphemus
CTTGTTTAGTGCAGTTGAGATACCTAAGTTAATTCACAAGCAGTTGTTCGATTCCATAATCACTTGTTCGCTGCTTGCACGTGTAAATGATTTTCGCCGGATATACTTTAATATTTTGAGTGTGAATGATCTATGTATCATAATGTGTGAACTAAGCTTACAGTACCCCTGACTCGTATATGGTAAATATGAGTGCCATGGAGTGATAATACCTGCGTGGGAAGAATTAAAAAATCCATTAATGTTCCTGAGTATGTTATTTGAATACTTGTAGCTGTGTTCACCGGTTTTCTTTTTATTGGTGTGCTCAACTTATCTCCTTATCTCTAGTTGCTTACCTTAGAAATCAAATTTAAATATTGTTAACAGCTACAAATAACTTTAAAGGTGTTATGGAACTACGCCGTTGCAGAGTGAAAGTTTTCAATATATTACTGTAACACAACTGTTACCTGAATAACACACACACACAAATATATACAACTATATGCACTTGCGCAGTGTCCCCGAAATTGTTCTATTTCAAGAGTAAATAAAACTAAAATTAAGAGTAACAAATATTTTTATTTCTTACTTTTCAAATTCATATGTCATGCTGTGTTGTAGCCTACAGAGTGCACATTTATTCTCGTGATTCATGGTATG
Source organism: Limulus polyphemus (assembly GCF_000517525.1). Classification (NCBI taxonomy): domain Eukaryota; kingdom Metazoa; phylum Arthropoda; class Merostomata; order Xiphosura; family Limulidae; genus Limulus; species Limulus polyphemus. The sequence continues at coordinate 646 of NW_013814002.1, forward strand.
CGCACGTTTTTCTGACGTCACGATAGTAAAAATTGCAACATTAAGAGTGCCTTATGTGACGTCATTTTAGTGTCTACTGATTGCCTGACAGACAACACATTACTGTATAGTGGCGCGAGTGGATAAAACAGGTGACCCTCTAGGCGGTCTTCGGCTCCCTTTCGACGAAATGACATGAAACCTTGGTTTTTTTAATATTCTAAACTACAAAAGATAACTTTTTTTTTCTATTATAACTTTCGTGTCTCAAAGTTTTTTTGGGGTTGAGGAAACTGAGAGTTGTAAAGGAATATGTGATATAACCTGTCCCGATTTCGCATACTTCAGGTGAATGTCCTTAAGAGGCTAATCCCTTGGCACTCAACCAACCCAATGAATCAGTGTTACGATTTCTCGGATTACGACTGGAATAATGCATTATTCAAATTAAGCCAGGGAAAACTAAAATGTTGTTTTTCTACCATATGCTTCACTAGAAAATAAAAAAATACTTAACCCGGTAGTTCAGTTAGTATAGTACTCTGCTTGGTGTGTAGCAGGTCTATGGATCCAGCCCTAACCGAGAATATAATAAAGAAATAGTTAATCATATATATCAGTACGTTGTTACTATTTTGTAG
>NW_013814003.1:0-486 GCF_000517525.1 Limulus polyphemus
GTATCAAGTAATGAGGAAAACAAAGTAACATTATCATGGTTAGAGTTTGAACTGTCAACCAACATTATGGTACTTATATATGTATCAAGTAATGAGGAAAACAAATTAACAGTATCATAGTTAAAGTTTGAACTATCAACTAACATTATAGTACTTGTATATGTATCAAGTAATGAGGAAAACAAAGTAACAGTATCATGGTTAGAGTTTGAACTGTCAACCAACATTATGGTACTTATATATGTATCAAGTAATGAGGAAAACAAAGTACAGTATTATGGTACTTATATATGTATCAAGTAATGAGGAAAACAAAGTAACAGTATTATGGTACTTATATATGTATCAAGTAATGAGGAAAACAAAGTAACAGTATCACGGTTAGAGTTTGAACTGTCAACCAACATTATGGTACTTATATATGTATCAAGTAATGAGGAAACAAAATAACAGTATCATAGTTAAAGTTTGAACTATCAACTAACA
>NW_013814004.1:0-486 GCF_000517525.1 Limulus polyphemus
TCCCTGTACAAGCTCATCGACCCCAGCGGGTCGATAACAACCACTTTGGGAAACCCTGTGATAAACAAACTGCATATCAACAGTCAAGAATATATAACTTCCAACTGCAGTAATATTAAAGTCAAGTATGCATTTTATAGTGTAACATTGAATTTCAATGTTGAAAGCCATGTAGGGATGATCTATGTAAATGAAGAAGAATAGTCAACTATTCGAAAGCGCTCGAGTTGTGGGTTTATTTTAAGTCTATGTATATATGCATATATTCTTGTTTGCATTCTTTTTAGCACTGCCATCCCTACATCATATTACATTTACAAAATGTTTTTTATTACTTGTTTTGTGATGTTTTATCCCCTGACTGAAAGTTAATGTATTTTATGAATGTGTGCCATAAAATTTAATATCATATGTATTGATTTTTTTACTCCTTCACTTTATATATAATATAGGGGTTGGCTCCCTAAAGACATCGATTGTATACTG
>NW_013814005.1:0-485 GCF_000517525.1 Limulus polyphemus
GTCCGCTAGTCTTCGACTAAACGTCACAGGGTGGTGAAGTCCGCTAGTCTTCAACTAAACGTCACAGGGTGGTGAAGTCCGCTAGTCTTGAACTAAACGTCACAGGGCGGTGAAGTCCGCTAGTCTTCGACTAAACGTCACAGGGCGGTGAAGTCCGTTAGTCTTGAACTAAACGTCACAGGGCGGTGAAGTCCGCTAGTCTTCGACTAAACGTCACAGGGTGGTGAAGTCCGTTAGTCTTCAACTAAACGTCACAGGGTGGTGAAGTCCGTTAGTCTTCAACTAAACGTCACAGCGCGGTGAAGTCCATTAGTCCGAAGTAAATGGGGAGAATGATCAAGGGATTTTGGATGATCAAGGAATTGTGGTTTCTAAATCGATTTACTTAAAAATGGATGTAAAATAATGTAGATCCCGAATTTTGAAGTTCGTTTTTAAACTTTAAAATAAATACCAACAAGCTCCTGTTTAAGACAGCGAGATAC
>NW_013814006.1:0-490 GCF_000517525.1 Limulus polyphemus
GTCGAAATATTGGAGGAAGGACTCTTGCCACTTTATTCCTCGGGTTTCGAGGACAAGAACACAATGTTGTTCCAGGAAGATGGAGCACCGTGTCACACTGCTAGAAACACCTAAAAGTGGCAGGAAGAAAATGGTTTCCAGAAGTTGCCCTGGCCGAGCCAATGTCCTTACATGAACCCCATCGAGAACGTCTGGGCCATACTCGACCGGTAAGTCAAGAAACAACCAAAAAAACCAACTTTGAAGAGCGATCTACTCCACGTTTTGAAGCTAGAGTGGGCGAAAATCCCAAAATCTAAAATTGACGAGATGATTCTCACGATGCCCCAAAGAATCAACGAACTCCACGAAGCGAAAGGAAGATCTACTAGATATTAATTAAATTATAAATGTATCAATTCATGTGAATATGGCTGAAATATTTAATTTTTTTCTGAAAAGGTGGTGTCTATTTACTTGTGACCACGCTGTGTACTGCTTTTGTTGTCTT
>NW_013814007.1:0-485 GCF_000517525.1 Limulus polyphemus
ATTCAAATTCAAGAGCTCTGGCCATTGCATCCTGTACAGTAGAGGGGTGTGCTTGCTTTACTTGTATCTTCAGTTGTGGATGGTCCAAGGCATCTACAAACTGATTCCTCAGCAACAACTTGAAGACATGGGGTGGTGCAGTTGGGTAGGCATTGTGTGCCATACTTTCCAAGTCCTGTGCCAGCTCTTGCAGGCTCTCCCCTTTAGCACGGACTCTCGTCCTAAACCTAGCCCTGTAGAGTTCAGACTGATATTGGGTTCCATACCTGAGTTCTAGAGCCGCTACCAGTGCTCTATAGTTGTGCCTGTCGTCTGCTGACAACTGTCCAAGTATTTCCAGTGGTTGTTCCTTCGATGTCGTTGCCAGATATACTGCTTTCTGCTCCTCTGTCCATCCATTCATTTCTTCCAGTAGCTCAAATTGTGCTCTATATGCTTCCCACTGTGCCTTCCCTTCAATTCCTGTGGCTTCCTTCGTAATGGAT
>NW_013814008.1:0-569 GCF_000517525.1 Limulus polyphemus
TTAGCTTGTTACAATCCATAAGGTAAACCGTTCGAGTTTTAACTGATAATTCAATACTTTATATTCCAGACAGCTTGTTTCTTTCTCTGACCTTTAGTTCTCCATCGTATTACCTCTTCTTTACGATGGTTTGCTACGTTTTGCGTAACAGCGACTGTTTCATTCATAGGTAAGATAGGTCAGAATCAAGTGTTGTTATACAAGGAATAAGATGTGTTCTTATTTACTGTATTTCAAACTTATTTTTTATTTTTTATGATTTGTTTCACTAGTATATGACCATCACATCAAGGTATATAACCGTCACAATAAAACGGCACCTTATTTCCAAACTTTACTGATATAGCATACGTCATGGTTTAATATTTACTTGTAGGCCCGGGATGGCCAGGTGGTTAGAGCGCTCGACTCGCAATCAGAGAGTCGTGGGTTCGAATCCCCATCATTCCAAACATGCTCGCCATGAGGGCGTTATAATGTGATGGTCAAATCACACTATTCGTTGGTAAAAGAGTTAGTCCAAGTGTTAGCGGTGGGTGGTGATGACTAGCTGTCTTCTCTCTATTCTT
>NW_013814009.1:0-487 GCF_000517525.1 Limulus polyphemus
GTCAACTGTCCAAGGCATCTACAAACTTATCCCTCAGCAACAGCTTAATGTCCTTAAGCTGTCCTGGTGGTGCAGTTGGGTCGGCCTTGTGTGCCATACTTTGTGTAAAGGATAGTAAATCGTCCTTTAATGTATTTAATTCACTTTGAAATTTACTAATCTTTTCAATTTGTGTATGCTGACTTTCTCTCAATTGTTGGAGACTTTCTTCTTGTTTATTTTCTTTCTCCTCCAACCACAGCTGTAGTCTCTCTTGTTTATTTATTTTTCCTCCAACCACTGCTGTAGTCTCTCTTGTTGTTTATTTTCTTCCTCCTCCAATGACTGCTGTAGCCTCTCTTGTTTCTTTTCTTTTTCCTCCAACAACTGCTGTAATCTCTTGTTTATTTTGCCGTTTGAGCTGCCACTGTTGCAGGTTTTCTGCCACTGCTGTTGTCTCTCTTCTTTTTTCTTTCTCATTCTTCTTGTTTCTCTTGCTGTTCTTGTA
>NW_013814010.1:0-915 GCF_000517525.1 Limulus polyphemus
AGAGAGAAAATAGAAGATAAGGAGAAACCTTAATTCCCCCGCCCTCGTCACGTATTGGTATAAAGTATTGTTAATACCCACTATGGAAACAAACAGATAAGTAAGAGAGGAAACCAACCTAGATACTTCGTCTTCTCCTCAGATACGTATAGAGTGAATATAGACTCCTCGATTTAAAAATTCACATCTAAAAAGATAAATAACACATGACCTATTACTCCAGAAAACATAACTGGTTTTATTTAAGCCAATGTTTCGCAACGGCAACAACAACAAACATTTGACACATGTGTGTATTGTAACAAACATTTGACACATGTGTGTATAGTAACAAACATTTGACACGTGTTGTACAGTAACAAACATTTGAAACATGTGTGTATGGTAACAAACATTTGACACGTGTGTATGGTAACAAACATTTGACACGTGTGTACACAGTAACAAACATTTGACACGTGTGTACAGTAACAAACATTTGAAACAGTGTGTATGGTAACAAACATTTGACACGTGTGTACACAGTACAAACATTTGACACGTGTGTACAGTAACAAACATTTGAAACATGTGTGTACAGTAACAAACATTTGACACCTGTGTATACAGTAACAAACATTTGACACCTGTGTGTACAGTAACAAACATTTGAAACATGTGTGTACAGTAACAAACATTTGACACCTGTGTGTACGGTAACAAACATTTGACACCTGTGTGTACAGTAACAAACATTTGACACCTGTGTATACAGTAACAAAGATTTGACACCTGTGTGTACAGTAACAAACATTTGAAACATATGTGTACAGTAACAAACATTTGAAACATGTGTATACGGTAACAAACATTTGACAAGTGTTGTACAGTAACAAACATTTGAAACATGTGTGTATGGTAACAAACATTTGACAC
>NW_013814011.1:0-689 GCF_000517525.1 Limulus polyphemus
ACATCTGTATCACATCACACCTTACAATAATTCATACACTCAAACATCTGTATCACGTCACACCTTACGAATAATTCATACACTCAGACATCTGTATCATATCACACCTTACAATAATTCATACACTCAAACATCTGAATCACATCACACCTTACAATAATTCATACACTCAGACATCTGTATCATATCACACCTTACAATAATTCATACACTCAAACATCTGTATCACGTCACACCTTACAATAATTCATACACTCAGACATCTGTATCATATCACACCTTACAATAATTCATACACTTAAACATCTGAACCACATCACACCTTACAATAATTCATACACTCAGACATCTGTATCATATCACACCTTACAATAATTCATACACTCAAACATCTGAACCCCATCACACCTTACAATAATTCATACACACAAACATCTGAACCACATCACACTTTACAATAATTCATACACTCAGACATCTGTATCACTTATTGTAAGGTGTGATGTGGTTCAGATGTCTGAGTGTATGAATTATTGTAAGGTGTGATTTCATACACTCAGACATCTGTATCACATCACACCTTACAATAATTCATACACTCAGACATCTGTATCACATTACACCTTAGAATAATTCATACACTCAGACATCTGAACCACATCACACCTTACAATAATTCATACACTCAG
>NW_013814012.1:0-487 GCF_000517525.1 Limulus polyphemus
ATTCACCATCAAGTGCGTTCAAACATGAAAATGTCTGCTGATTGGATGAAGCTATGTTATTATAAAAAGTCTACTGAAGTCAGTTTTGTACCAGGAGACAAGGTGTGGTTGTATAATCCCAGGAAGACCAAAGGTATATAGAATTTGGAAGGTCATTCCTGGCAGATTGTAGCAAACACACACACATGCTAGACGACACTAAACAGGAATGACGATCAATGTTTACTTTTTCAATGCAAAAGTTTTATTCAGGTGGTTTCATCGTGCTTGAAGACAATCAGTCGGTAACTTACTATTACTTATTTTCCAGTTGCAAAGTAAAGTGAGAGTAACTCATCAACTCATCAACATTAAAAGTTTTGGACTACCGGATATTTGGTATTTGAAAGATCATTCCCTGCTGCCTGGTAGTGGTATCTAGCCACTGCTAACAAACAAACTGACAAGGAAAAAAAATTAAAGCTGTATTAGATTTATTTACTTATAA
>NW_013814013.1:0-487 GCF_000517525.1 Limulus polyphemus
TCTTGCTCGTTACTTTTGGTGAAAGTGAACATTGCTCTTGCTCGTTACTTGTGGTGAAAGTGAATATTGCTCTTGCTCGTTACTTGTGGTGAAAGTGAACATTGCTCTTGCTCGTTACTTGTGGTGAAAGTGAACGTTGTTCTTGCTCGTTACTTTTGGTGAAAGTGAACGTTGTTCTTGCTCGTTACTTTTGGTGAAAGTGAACATTGTTCTTGCTCGTTACTTTTGGTGAAAGTGAACATTGCTCTTGCTCATTACTTTTGGTGAAAGTGAACATTGTTCTTGCTCATTACTTTTGGTGAAAGTGAACATTGTTCTTGCTCATTACTTTAGTGCAAGTGAACATTGTTCTTGCTCATTACTTTAGTGCAAGTGGACGTTGTTCTTGCTCATTACTTTAGTGCAAGTGGACGTTGTTCTTGCTCGTTACTTTAGTGCAAGTGGACGTTGTTCTTGCTCGTTATTTTAGTGCAAGTGGACGTTGTTC
>NW_013814014.1:0-487 GCF_000517525.1 Limulus polyphemus
TTCATTTCTGCCAGGAGCTCAAATTGTACTCTATATGGTTCCCATGGTGCCTTCCCATCTAATTCCTGTGGCTTCCTTCATACTAGATCATCTCTATTGCTGACACTCATATCTGGAATGTGACTTCAGGCAGGACTGAATATGTTTGTATTAGGGTTTAGTTGCAGGAAGGGACTTCCCATTGTCTGAGGCTTATTAGGTCCATGGCTAATATATCCTTCTTGTGTAAAAGACAGTAAATCATCCTTTAATGTATTTACTTCACTTTGAAATGTACTAATGTTTTCCATTTGTACTTCTTGCTACTGTTGTTGACTTTCCTGTAACTTTTGGAGACTTTCTTCCTGTTTCCTTTCTTGTTCCAGTTGCCACTGCTGTAATCTCTTATTTTGTTTATTTTCTTTCTCTTTCAACCACTGCTGTAGTCTCTCTTGTTTATTTTGCTGTTCGAGCTGCCACTGTTGCAGGTTTTATTGCCACTGCTGTT
>NW_013814015.1:0-485 GCF_000517525.1 Limulus polyphemus
GACCAGGACGACGCCACTTCACCCACAGTCCGATGGGATGGTACAAAAAGTACAATTGGACACTGGGACAGGAATTGGCAAAGTTTTGTAATAGTCGCCAAGTCACGTGACTCTGGTAACACGTCATGATATTCTCGAAGGATCGGAGAACATCACAAATAATCCAGTATGTGCTAGGCGCCCTCTATTCCTGTATATAAGTGCGCCAGTTAACGTGAAATCAATCAATCGGAATTGAATTGCAGACAGAGATAGAGACGGACAATTGAGTCAAGCGCGCGAATCGTTCGTTGTGAATTATAGCGTTTGTTTATGTTATAGCGTGACTGTGGAAATTAAGTGTATTGCAAAGTTGTATTGAGAAAGAATAAACTAGTTTTATTTAAGAAAGGACTTGTATCGCTAAAGTTTCTTCGGAAAAAAAATTTACGGAAAATTAACAAACAACCAGAGGCGTAACAATAATTTGGAAGTCAAGAACTAAG
>NW_013814016.1:0-485 GCF_000517525.1 Limulus polyphemus
TCCACTGTTGAAGAAGAAACTCTACCCGGTTTTGAGAAGGGAAACAGTGAAGCCCTTAATGAAGTCACTACTACTGATGTGACTCTTACCGATAATAGGACATTTCCTGATGGAGCAGATGAATTCCACGTGAAGCAGAAGCCAACGAGACGGAGACCAATACGGAAGAAGATACGTCCCGTAAAATTAGGAGACGTTATTGAATTTTAATTTTGTGTTTGTAAATTCTGTACGTTTAATTAAGTTATTGTTAATTATCTATTAGTTTAATATAAATGGATATTGTTCAGGACGAATAATACTAAGGAAGGGGTAGTGTTACGACAGCGGAAGTCACACGACGCTGGGAGCATGCGCGCTGGAGTTTCTAGAAGGATCGTGACTTATCGGGCAACCTCACGAATGTCCCAGCGTTTTTTTTGGTATATAAGCCGGAGATAGATTGAAGAGATAAACTGAGTCAAGCGAACAGTAGGCACCGTGAG
>NW_013814017.1:0-493 GCF_000517525.1 Limulus polyphemus
TCTAAAAATCTAGAGTAACAAGGACTAAAAAGACCGTTATCAAAGTCGAAAAAAATCAAGTGTAAGAAGGTCTAAAAAGACCGTTATCAAAGTGAAAAACATCTAGTGTAAGAAGGACTAAAAAGGCCGTTATCAAAGTCGAAAAAATATAGTGTAAGAAGGATTAAAAAAAACCGTTATCAAAGTCAACAAAATCTAGCTGAAAAAGGACTAAAAAGGCCGTTATCAAAGTCGAAAAAATATAGTGTAAGAAGGATTAAAAAAACCGTTATCAAAGTCAACAAAATCTAGCTGAAAAAGGACTAAAAAGACCGTAATCAAAGTCGAAAAAACCTAAAGTAAAAAGGAATAAAAACACCGTTATCAAAGTCTAAGAAATCAAGGGTAAGAAGAACTAAAAAGACCGTGATCAAATCCATCAAAATCTGTTGGAAGAAGGATTAAAAAGATAGTTATCAAAGTCAAAAATATCTAGTGTAAGAAAGACTAAAAA
>NW_013814018.1:0-1181 GCF_000517525.1 Limulus polyphemus
CACTGTACAACGGATACAAGACTGAAGTATGAGTTGGTTGTTATTCTCACTGTACAACCGGATAAAAGACTGAAGTATGAAGTGTTTGTTATTCTCACTGTACAACCGGATACAAGACTGAAGTACAGAGTAGTTGTTCTTCTCACTGTACAACTGGATACAAGACTGGAGTATGAGTTGGTTGTTATTCTCACTGTACAACCGGATACAAGACTGATGTATGGAGTGTTTGTTATTCTCACTGTACAACCGGATACATGACTGAAGTACAGGGTAGTTGTTCTTCTCACTGTACAACTGGATACAAGAATGAAGTACAGGGTGGTTATTCTCACTGTACAACCGGATACAAGACTGAAGTACAAAGTAGTTGTTTTTCTCACTGTACAACTGGAAACAAGATTGAAGTACAGGGTGGTTATTCTCACTGTACAACTGGATACAAGATTGTAGTACAGGGTGGTTATTCTCACTATTACCCTGTACTTCAGTCTTGTATCCAGTTGTCAGTTGTACAGTGAGAAGAACAACAATACAAGACTGAAGTACAGAGTGGTTGTTATTCTCACTGTACAACTGGTTACAAGTAACAAACACTCCATACTTCAGTGTATCCAGTTGTACAGTGAGAAAAGACTGAAGTATGGAGTGTTTGTTATTCTCACTGTACAACCGGATACAAGATTGTATTATGGGGTGGTTGTTATTCTCACTGAACAACTGGATACAAGACTGAAGTATGGAGTGTTTGTTATTCTCACTGTACAACCGTATAAACGACTGAAGTATGGAGTGTTTGTTATTCTCACTGTACAACTGGATACAAGACTGAAGTATGGAGTGTTTGTTATTCTCACTGTACAACCGGATACAAGATTGTATTATGGGGTGGTTGTTATTCTCACTGTACAACTGGATACAAGACTTAAGTACAGGGTAGTTGTTCTTCTCACTGTACAACTGGATACAAAACTGAAGTATGAGTTGGTTGTTATTCTCACTGTACAACCGGATACAAGACTGAAGTATGGAGTGTTTGTTATTCTCACTGTACAACTGGATACAAAACTGAAGTATGAGTTGGTTGTTATTCTCACTGTACAACCGGAGACAATACTCGTGTATCCAGTTGTACAGTAAGAATAACAACCACCCTGTACTTGGACTGAAGTATGAGTTGG
>NW_013814019.1:0-786 GCF_000517525.1 Limulus polyphemus
CGTCCCATAACTTCTTTAAAACAAACAGTAGGAAGGTAAAACTCTTCATATTACAACGCAACGTTAAAGTGTACCTACATACCAAATTTGTTGAAGAATCATCAATTTAGGAATCTCTGGTAACAAGAAATAAAAAAAACAATCTGTAACCGAAAACTTCCCTGCAGTACACATACGCTTTCAGAAAAGTCAAAAAAGAGTAACATAAAACGACCCCAAAAGTCGCAAAAATGATAATAGAAGGCTAGAAATTTGCATGTGAATACACAAGAATGCAACGAACGTTCATACAATATTTGGAGATGATCCGTCCAAATGGAACGACGTACTGGTTCAAAACGCAAAACCTTCACAAACTCCATTAAAACAAACAGTAGGAAGGTAGAACTCTGCATATTACTACGCAACGTTGAAGTGTACCTACATATAAATTTGGTGAAGAATCATCAATTTAGAACCCTCTGGTAAAAAGAAATCGAAAAACAATCAGTAACCAAAAGCTTCACTGCAGTACACATACGCTTTCAGAAAAGCCAATAAAAGAGTAACATAAAAACGACCATAAAATTCGCAAAAATGATAAGGCTAGAATTTTGCATGTAAATACGCAAGTATGCAACGAACGTTTTTGAAAAAATTTCGAGAAGATCCGTAAAAATGGAACGAAGTACTGGTACAAAAAGCAAAACGTTCCATAACTCCTTTAAAACAAACAGTAGGAAGGTAAAACTCTGCATATTACTACGCAACGTTAAAGTGTACCTACATACCAAATTTGGTGAGGAA
>NW_013814020.1:0-487 GCF_000517525.1 Limulus polyphemus
GTCGTCAACTAAATTAATATCATCTAAGTTATAAATAAGTCTTGATTAGAGAAGATAAATCTGTTTCAACAAAACTCCTGAAAGTTGCCGGCTAAAATATAATCTGAGTTATGTCTATGTCATAATTGAGGGGAAACAAATCTATTTCAACATAACTTCTGAACGTTGGTACCCAAACAAAATCTAAGTTATGCCATGGTAGGAGGAGAAGATGAAGATGTAAAGTTCCTGGACTTTTTTATCTGGAATAGTAAAACTTAGTTACGTCTTGGATCTCATTCGCGATCAAATATTTCTACGACTTAAATTCTCGAAAGAATTTGTTTAGACGAATAAAATCTAAATTAATATCCTCGAAACAAGTAAATTAATTAAAACCCGACAGGAGGCGATGCCATCTATCTCGATGGCTTATAACGCCGAATTTTGGGTTCGATCCCTGCAACAGGCACAGCGTAGATAGCCCATTTACACAAGCTTGTACTTA
>NW_013814021.1:0-487 GCF_000517525.1 Limulus polyphemus
AAATGATTATACCATACTTTATTAAGACATGGGTAAAATACATTATCACAATGATTATACTTTACTTTATTAAGACATAGATAAAATACATAGACACGATGAATATATCATAGGTTGTTAAGTCATGGGTAAAATACATAGACACGATGATTTTAACATACTTTATTAAGACATGAGTAAAATACATGAACACGATTATTATACCATACTTTATAAGACATGGGTAAATTACATAGAAATGATGATTATACCATACTTTATTAAGACATATGTTAAATACATCAACACGATGAGTATACCATACTTTAATAAGACATGAGTAAAATACATGAACACGATGATTATACCATACTTTATAAGACATGGGTAAATTACATAGACATGATGATTATACCATACTTTTTAAAGACATATGTTAAATACATCAGCACAATGATTATACCATACTTTATTAAGACATGGGTAAATACATAAACACGATGATTAT
>NW_013814022.1:0-487 GCF_000517525.1 Limulus polyphemus
AAAGTTCTCTCCCACCCACCATATTCTCCAGATATGGCACCATCGGATTATCATCTTTTTCATTTGCTACAACACCATCTTAATGGGAAAACGTATGCAAATGTGGAAGGTGTTAAAAGAGGACATGGACATGTTTTTGCTTCAAAGCCAAGTGATTTCTTTAATCAGGGTATTAACAACCTGATTGTACGATGGAAAAGCATCATCGATAAGAATGGAGACTATTTCATTTAATAAATGTTTTGTTTTGAAATATAATTTGTTTGGGTTTTTCATCTAATAAGAGCAACAATAATTTCTTGACCTAATAGATATAGTTAATGATATAATAGAGAAAATTGAAAAAAAATTAAATATTTACTTTAACAAACTTTTCATATTCATTTATAGGTCCTAAAGATTATACAAATGAAATGTGAAACTGTAAGATAAAAATCACCTTGCAGGTGAACTATTAAAGTGTGAGTGCAAATAACTACATTAAATA
>NW_013814023.1:0-491 GCF_000517525.1 Limulus polyphemus
TATTCCACGTGGCTGACGTACATATTATTTATATATATTCCACGTGGCTAACGTACATATTATTTATATATATTCCACGTGGCTAACGTACATATTATTTATATATATTCCACGTGGCTAACGTTTTTATATTTCACTTATTTCCACGTTTCTTCAAAAATTTACATTTTTATAACAACAAAAGCTATATAACTTGCCATCGAATTGTTTTTTTTATATTTATTATGCTAATTTCTAATATTCCACAGGTTCATCTCAAAATTTCAAAGTATAACATATTTTTAAGGAGTTTTTTTTTATGAAAAACATTGATATTGTAACAAATCCCTGAAGGTCCGTCTACACGCCTCACGTGTATTTCATGTATAAAATGTTAATTTTTTTCTTATAAAATGTTATCCTTTATTTTATTTTTTCTCCAAAATATACATTGACAGAATTTTAAGTTTTGATATTTACATCTATTACAAAGATGCATTAGGAAGATAAAA
>NW_013814024.1:0-487 GCF_000517525.1 Limulus polyphemus
AAACATAATAATAAGAAATGTTCATTGTAAAAATCCTTACGTGATAGAAAAATATGAATATTATTTTCGAAATGTGCGAAGCTGAATTATGAAAAATTTGTTATTAAAACCAAAACAACTTTTATGAAGTTTCAGTTTGCAGACCCGTGTTATTAGCGGGTCTAAGTATTCAATAATTGTAGGAAAATCAATATTTACCTGATAATAACACAAGTAATAGGAAGACTAAATGTTGGTGCTGTGACATCAGGATTTATTTGGAGTTTCTGAAACTATAACGTATGTATTAGCACTTCTTGTTCTGTTGGGCTTATTGAGTTTAAAGGAATGCTTCCCATAAAAGTAATGGTATTTTCTGGATGTAGAAGTATACACGATCAAGAAGGAGAGTTTAATAATGTAAATAGACAGTTGTACAAAGAGAAGTCAGGCCTAGGAGAAGTTTTCTCCTGGATACAGAACTTTAGCTGATGCTGTAAAGATCTAT
>NW_013814025.1:0-487 GCF_000517525.1 Limulus polyphemus
AGTGTGTCAGCCTAGATGTGACCGAGTTTTTAGGTATAGTATTAGGTCGTCAACAAATTAATGTCGCTTTCTTTAGATGAAAAACCCGAATAACTTGTATATCAAAACAAAACATTTATTAAATGAAATAGTCACCATTCTTATCGATGATGCTTTTCCATCTTACAATCAGGTTGTTAATGTTCTGATTAAAGAAATCACTTGGCTTTGAAGCAGAAAACATGTCGGTGTCCTCTTTAACACCTTCCACATTTGCATACATTTTCCAATTAAGATGGTGTTCCAGCGAATGAAAAAGATGGTAATCTGATGGTGCCATATCTGGAGAAGAACAAATTTCTGATTGAAGAGTGAAGGGCATTTCTGATGAAGGGCTTGATTTAAACGTTCCAGTTACTGACTATAGATCTCTGCATTGACTAGTTCGCTGTGGATTGAGGAGTTCGAAATGAATTACTCCTTTGATGTCCCACTAAATGCAAAGCGT
>NW_013814026.1:0-485 GCF_000517525.1 Limulus polyphemus
GCAGTTGTTGGAGGAGAAAGAAAATAAACAAGAAAAGAAATTACAGCAGTTGTTAGAGGAAAAAGAAAAGAAACAAGAAGAATGAGAAATTAAACAAGAAGAGAGATTACAGCAGTGGCAAGAAGTACAAATGGAAAACATTAGTAAATTTAAAAGCGAATTAGATACGTTAAAGGACGACTTTTTGTCTTTTATACAAGGAGGATACATTGACCATTGACTTAATCAGCCCCAGACAATGGCAAGCCCTTTACAGAGCCCGCAGCTAAACCCTAATGCAGACATATTCAGTCCCGTTAGAAGTCACATCCCAGATATGAATGTCAGTAATAGGAGTGATCCTGTGCGAAGGAAGCCACAGGAATTCGATGGGAAGGCACCGTGGGAAGCATATAGAGCACAATTAGAGCTATTGGCAGAGATGACTGGATGGACAGAGGAGCAGAAAGCTGTATATCTGGCAACGAACTTGAAGGGACAACCAC
>NW_013814027.1:0-806 GCF_000517525.1 Limulus polyphemus
TTTCTTAATGCAACACCAACAACAAAAAAGAAAGATCATGAATTTAAAAAGGGAGTTCAAGTTTTCTCAATTTCTCTTATTTAACTTAACACACTTTTAAATATTTTATAGGATTTGCCCTCTTATATAATTTACTCTTCCTCTAATATGACACCTTTATATGGCTGACCCCTTCATTCTGACTTGGTTGTTAGTATATGTAAATTGTTTTCAATAGATATCATTACTTCTCGTTTTGGGGCCTGGCATGGCCAGGTGGCTAGGGAACTCGACTAGCAATCTGCGGGTCGCGGGTTCGAATCCCCGTCCCACCAAACATGCTCGCCCTTTCAGCCGTGTGGGCGTTATAATGTGACGGTCAATCCCACTATTCGTTGGTAAAAGAGTAGCCCAAGAATTGGTGGTGGGTGGTGATGACTAGCTGTCTTACACTGATAAATTAGGGACGGCTAGCGCAAATAGCCCTCGTGTAGCTTTGCGCCAAATTAAAAAACAAACAAACTTCTCGTTTTAATTATTATTTTAAAATTAATTAAATTCCTATCCGAAATGGAATTCAAACCTCCAGATGTCAGGAGAACCTATAAACACAGACGTAGACTTAAAATACTACGCCATTTTTTAATATCAGATTTTCCACGTTCCCTTATACCCTTGTAAGCAATCAGTTTTAATCCAGTGGCTGTGGAGGACAATTCACCCGTAAAATGTTCATAAATATATAACATATTACAGCTGTGTAACGAATTTGTTATCATATATTTATTTTAATATCAACGTTTGTTTATATTAAATTTATATTTAGA
>NW_013814028.1:0-487 GCF_000517525.1 Limulus polyphemus
ATTTCACTGTTTTTCCTAAAACTTATATTACTGGCAGATGCAAAAATCAGATTGGACAAATTTGGACATTTTTACTTACACTTATTTTAATTTTTTCTACATAGTAAGTTTATCTACAATCTATGATATTTCCATACAAATAATTACATTTTATCTCATTTGTGGCACAGTGCAGTGGTGGGCCGGATGAACTGACCTCGCAGGCCGGATCTGGCCTGCGGGCCATAGTTTGGTGACCCCTGTCTCAATAGATGGAGAAAAGTACTTGGAAGTTCAGTTATCTCTCAATAGATGGAGGAAAAAATTAAGAAAAAATACTGGGAAGTTCAGTTATCTCTCAATAGATGGAAAAACAATTAAGAAAAAATACTCGGAAGTTCAGTTATCTCTTTATATATGGAGACTGTATTGAACTATTATTAAAAATCTTTACTTAAAACACAATAGAAGTAAGTACTGTCACTACCTTATATTTGCAGAACAAACA
>NW_013814029.1:0-487 GCF_000517525.1 Limulus polyphemus
GACCGTTTCTGATGAAGGGCTTGATTTAAACGTCCCAGTTGCTGACTATAGATCTCTGTATTGACAGTTCGCTGTGGATTAAGGAGTTCGAAATGAATTACTCCTTTGATGTCCCACCAAATGGAAAGCATCACTTTCTGCGGATGAAGTCCAGGTTTTAGGGTCGGAAGTTGCTTTTGTCTAGGACTGTGCCATTGTTTTTGGCGTTTGATATTCGCACAGCGAATCCATTTTTCATCAAAGGTGACAATTCTATCCAAAAATAGTTCACGCGCATTACGCGCTAGAAGAGACGAAGCAACGTTCACACGTTGGAAACGATGATATCGGAGAACTCGTGAGGCAGCCAAACACCTTGGGGTTATCCTTAGAATATCCTTAGATGTTTACGTATTGTTTCATGAGAGACATGCAATTTCAGGGCCATTTCACGAGTGTGTTGCCTTGGGTCAGACTCAACAAGCGTCTTCAGAGCATCAATATCCAT
>NW_013814030.1:0-487 GCF_000517525.1 Limulus polyphemus
AATAACTAGTTACGTCCCGAACATAACCACATACAATAAACCAATAACAATTAACAATTAACTTAATTAACTGTACAGAATTACAAACACAAAATTACAATTCAACAAAGTCTCTTAATTTTATGGGACGTATCTTCTTCCGTACTTGTCTCCGTCTTGTTGGCTTCTGCTTCATGTGGAGTTCATCTGCATCATCAGGAAATGTCCTTTCGTCAGTAACAGTCACATCAGTGGTAGTAACTTCATCAAGAGCTTCACCGTTTCCCTTCTCAAAACTGAGTAGAGTTTCTTCTTCGACGATGGCTTCTTCAGGTGTTACGTCTTCAGCAGCGTCATTTGTTCTGTGGTCCACTTCGTCCCAACTGAAATGTCCTGGACCGTGATAACGCCAAAGCCTGTTGGCATGCGCCACTTTTGGTTTACCTCGCCGACCACATTTTACCCGGAAAGTCACGTCTGAGAGACGATCCACTATGTCATATGGGCC
>NW_013814031.1:0-487 GCF_000517525.1 Limulus polyphemus
TTCTCCTTGCCCACTTGGTTTGGGAGTGAAAATGACTGCTCATAAATCCAGACCGGATGAGTTCTGGACCTTGGGTGGAATATGGCATACATGATCCCATCAATCCAAACCTTGTATGTTGCCTTTTAGACTTCTTCAGGTTGATGAGAAGGATTGTCCACTTTGGTGTTGCTTTATTTCTTGCGTAAATCTGGTTGTTCGAAACACATTGTTCCATGACTGCTGGTAGGG
The DNA here is from genome assembly GCF_000517525.1 of Limulus polyphemus. Classification (NCBI taxonomy): domain Eukaryota; kingdom Metazoa; phylum Arthropoda; class Merostomata; order Xiphosura; family Limulidae; genus Limulus; species Limulus polyphemus. The sequence continues at coordinate 232 of NW_013814031.1, forward strand.
ATCCTATCACAAAGATATGTATATATTTGCAGTCCAACTGCCCTTGCCACCAATGGGGGATATGGGTACCATGACCCCTTAAATCCAGCCCCAAGTCATGGAACCTCGGCTGCATGGTTGGGGCTGGCCCATCATACTTACTTGTGTAATATTCCACCCTTTTCACTTTTCTGTAGTTCTGGGTGAAGAGCATACCTGTTCTGGATGTAATGCAGTTTTCCCTGCTTGGGTACCACTTCTGATGGTACACCTTTGT
>NW_013814032.1:0-486 GCF_000517525.1 Limulus polyphemus
CATAATTTATTATCACGTATAGGCCACCGTAGAAAAATTGTAGGCAGTATTGTTTGCTGCAAAACTACATAAAATCATTAACACTAACCGTCTGTGATTTTGAACTAATAGACAAAGGGGAAGGCAAATAATCAACGACCCAAAGAGCCAACTCTTGGGCTATTTTAATTGAATAGTAGGGTATAACTGTCATTCTTTTAACTCAACCACTGTCCCAAAATGCAGTTTTGTAGCAACAAGACGCAACCCATGGTCCGGCAAGGTAACTAAACAACTGTAGACACCGTTTTATCTTACAGAAGCTTTATATGGGTCATGATTCTTTGTTTTGTTTGTTTTTGAATTTCGCGCAAAGCTACACGAGGACTATCTGCGCTAGCCGTCCCTAATTTAGCAGTGTAAGACTAGAGGGAAGCCAGCTAGTCATCACCACCCATCGCCAACTCTTGGGCTACTCTTTTACCAACGAATAGTGGGATTGATCGT
>NW_013814033.1:0-487 GCF_000517525.1 Limulus polyphemus
ATACTGTGTACTGTCAATAATAAGACACAAGATTTAACGATACTGTGTACTGTCAATAAGAAGACACAAGATTTAACGATATTGTGTACTGTCAGTAAGAAAACACAAGATTTAACAATAATGTGTATGTCAATAAGAAGACAGAAGATATAACGATACTAAGTACTGTCAATAAGAAGACACAAGATTTAACGATACTGTGCACTATCAATAAGGAGACACACGATTTAACTATACTGTGTACTTTCAAAAAGAAGACACAAGATGTAACGATACTGTGTACTGTCAATAAGAAGACACAAGATTTAACAATAATGTGTACTCTCAATAAGAAGACACAAGATTTAACGATACTGTGTACTTTCAATAAGAAGACACAAGATTTAGCAATACCGTGTACTATCTAAAAAAAGACACAAGATTTAACGATACTGTGTACTGTCAGTAAGAAGACACAAGATTTAACGATACTGTGTACTTTCAAAAA
>NW_013814034.1:0-486 GCF_000517525.1 Limulus polyphemus
CCCACCTTATGAAGAGTTGCCTGTGAATATGTCAGAGTTTGTGGAAGTGTTATCGAAAGGATAGATGATATTCACCATCAAGTGCATTCAAACTTGAAAACGTCTGCTGATTCGATGAAGCTATCTTATGATAAGAGATCTACTGAAGTCAGCTTTGAACCAGGAGACAAGGTATGGTTGTATAATCCCAGGAAGACCAAAGGGAAGTCTCCTAAGTTGTCTTCTCCATGGGAAGGTCCATATGACATAGTGGATCGTCTCTCAGACGTGACTTTCTGGATAAAATGTGGTCGGCGAGGTAAGCCAAAAGTGGCGCATGCCAACAGGCTTTGGCGTTATCACGGTCCAGGACATTTCAGTTGGGACGAAGTGGACCACAGAACAAATGACGTTGCTGAAGACGTGTCACCTGAAAAAGCCAATGTTGAAGAAGAAACTCTACTCAGTTTTGAAAAGAGAAACGGTGAAGCTCTTGAAGAAGTTATT
>NW_013814035.1:0-487 GCF_000517525.1 Limulus polyphemus
AGAGTTGACGGTAAGTTTACGAACTTACACTGCTAAAATCCGGAGTTCGATTCTCTGCAATGGAGCTAAAACTTTTATATATGTATACTAGCCGCGACCCCCCAAAACATTTGCGGTAGTCTTCATGCCCTTCGCTTGAATTTTCCTTATTCTATCATTTTCACGCACGGCATTTAAGCTTCGCTTTCTTGTAAGCATTATGTGTTAAATCGATAAATCCTGGTCTATTTGAAAAAAAAAATAATAATTATGCGGTCATACAAACTCATGTAGACGTAACTTTCTTTAATAAAACTACACGTTAATTAAACAATAAAGTATAGTAATGGTACTTATAACAGCGTACAGAGTATGAAACAGTTATGAGCGTTTAGTGTATGATACGGTTTTATGAGATGAAACAAAGCAACTGACAAAAATGAAGAATAAAACCCGTAGTAAAGAAACAAAGTAACTAAAAGGTGTTTATAGTAGTCTATGAAACGAA
>NW_013814036.1:0-486 GCF_000517525.1 Limulus polyphemus
GGTAACTGTTAAAAGAGAGGTTGAGCTGATTGGGTGCCATCGGGCTGAAGTCAAGCCGACTGAAAAAGTTGGTGATGATGAAGTGGAACTAAATACAGATATCAGAGCAGAACAGGAGAAAGACCAAGATTTGAAGCCTATAATTGATTTCCTAAAAATAAGTGCTTTGCGCCCTGCTTGGGAGAAGGTGTCTAGTCTAAGCCCTGTGATAAAGCACTATTGGGCACAATGGGAGCAGTTGAAGCTTGAAAATGGTATTCTTGTTCGGAGATGGGAAACTACCGATGGGAAAGTTACGACTTGGCAAACAGTTATACCGAGGAAGTTACGGGAAGTTGTGCTGCGTCAATCCCATGATAGTTTAACAGGAGGACATCTCGGAATCAAGAAGACATTGAGTCACCTACGACAAAAATTTTACTGGATAGGTATGAGACGAGATGTGGAAGAATGGTGTAGAACATGCAGTGCTAAAAGGAAACCCAA
>NW_013814037.1:0-487 GCF_000517525.1 Limulus polyphemus
TTGGGTGGTGCAGTTGGGTAGGCTTTGTGTGCCATACTTTCCAAGTCCTGTGCCAGCTCTTGCAGGCTCTCCCCCTTTAGCACGGACTTTCGTCCGAAACCTAGCCCTGTAGACTTCCGACTGATTTTGAGTTCGATACCTGAGTTCTAGTGCAACTACAAGTACTCTATAGTTGTGCCTGTCATCTGCTGACAACTGTCTAAGTATTTCCAATGGTTGTTCCTTCGAGCTTGTTGCCAGATATATTGCTTTCTGCTCCTCTGTCCAACCATTCATTCCTGCCAGGAGCTCAAATTGTGCTCTATATGGTGCCTTCCCATCGAATTCCTGTGGCTTCCTTCATACTAGATAACACCTATTGCTGACACCCATGTCTGGAAGATGACTTCTAACAGGACTGAAGATGTCTGCATTAGGGTTTAGCTACAGGGTCTGGAAGGGCTTCCTGTTGTCTGAGGCTGATTAAGCCCATGGCTAATATATCCCC
>NW_013814038.1:0-487 GCF_000517525.1 Limulus polyphemus
CATAGTACCACAGTATTGTAACATTACATACTAACAGAATATTTTATCCATAGTATCACAGTATTGTAACGTTAAACACTAACAAAATGGTTTATCCATAGTACCACAGTGTTGTAACATTACACACTAACAGAATATTTTATCCATAGTACCACAGTATTGTAACGTTAAACACTAACAAAATGGTTTATCCATAGTACCACAGTGTTGTAACATTACACACTAACAGAATATTTTATCCATAGTACCACAGTATTGTAACGTTACACACTAACAAAATGTTTTATCCATAGTACCACAGTGTTGTAACATTACACACTAACAGAATGTTTTATCTTTTGTACCACAATGTTGTAACAATGCACACTAACAAAATGTTTTATCCATAGTACCACAATGTGGAAACATTACACACTAACAAAATGTTTTATCCATAGTACCACAGTATTGTAACATTACACACTAACAGAATATTTTATCCATAGTA
>NW_013814039.1:0-487 GCF_000517525.1 Limulus polyphemus
AGTGTAAGATCCACAATATATGTATGTACTTAAACGCTTAATGTAGCTTTGTACTGTTACGTAATCTGAATTTTCGAGAAACTCACCACATGCCTATAAATATAACCAACACGTTGCGCCAAAAAAGAGTATCTATTATTAGTTCGCTATAGTCAGTGTGCTATAAACTTCGGAAGCAATAACTGTGATTGTTATAACGCTTGACAATCGGAAAACTTCAGGTATTTGACCAGGAGCATTAGTATTTTTACGAAAACATCATATAACTTCACGGTGGAAAACTCGGCGTGTGTGGCTGGTGAATAACGAAGGAAAAAGCTAGCTAGTTCCCCGTTAAGCAAATTGTACCTACATCAACTCGTAATTAACTCGCTCATCATGAACCCTCGATAAGATATCAAAGAAGTTCCAGACTAGAAAGAAGACTATATTGCTTGTAAGTTTGTAAAATTTTTGTATGCAAATCATTGTGTGTAATAAATATTTG
>NW_013814040.1:0-482 GCF_000517525.1 Limulus polyphemus
AAATTTAAAATAACAGTTATTACAAACAATGATTTATAAACAAAAGTTTCACAAACTTACAAGCAATATAATGTATTCTTTCTAGTTTGGAACTTTCTTGATATCTTATCGAGGATTCAAGGTGAGCGAGTTAATTACGAGTTGATGTAGGTACGATTCACATAACGGAAAGCTATCCAGCTTTGTCCTTTGTTATTTATCAGCCACACACATCGGGTTTTCCACCGTGATGTTATGTAATATTTTCGTAAAAATACTAATGTCCGATGAGAATCCACTTAAGTTACATGAGTTGTGATGCTCGAACTTTATAAATGCTCCTGGTCAAATATCTGAAGTTTTCCGATTGATAAGCGTTATAATAATCCAAAGTTTATAGTACCCTGAATATAACGAACTAATAATAGATACTCTCTCTTTTTCCGCGCGTCGCGTTCGTTATATTTATAGAAATTTTAGTTCTACGTAACAATACTGAGCTA
>NW_013814041.1:0-487 GCF_000517525.1 Limulus polyphemus
GTTTTCCAATTCCAATAAGTTCACTGGATATTCCCATCATGGAGTTCTAAACAACTGATTTAAAAATATCTTTTGTGATCTGAAAATATGTATATTTTCTGCGGGAAAGGGCTGTTATGTACCCTCTTATTCTCCTGTGAGGCATTAGTAAGTTTACGGAGTTATAACGCAAAATCCATATTTCAATGCCTTGCTGTGGAAAGAACGCAGACAGCAAATTACGTAACTTTGCGCTAAAGAAGATCAACAACACATACCATTTCTGAAACTGACCAGTTTCCGATGATATCACACTACCTATATAACGCCAAAGAATATTAAACTGTAGTTCTGATACATTCCGTTCCACCGCGACTTTATATCGACTGCGGTTACTTATTATCACATGAAATATATATATATATATACCTTCATAAATATGTCTTTTAAAGAATAACAAAACTTTATGTTAATTATATAATTCCAAATTACCGGCAACACCAAGCCG
>NW_013814042.1:0-486 GCF_000517525.1 Limulus polyphemus
CCAATAACACTTTCACAAACTCTGACATATTCACAGGCAACTCTTCATAAGGTGGGCATCCCTTATGCTTGGGTCCCCTTTTAGTACTACATGTACTGCGTGTCCTGCACCATTCTTCCACATCTCGCCTCATACCTATCCAGTAAAATCTTTGTCGTAGATGACACAAAGTCTTCCTAATTCCGAGATGTCCTCCTGTTAAATTATCATGAAATCGACGCAGCACAACTTCCCGTAACTTCCTCAGTATAACTGTTTGCCAAGTCGTCACTTTCCCATCTGTAGTTTCCCATCTCCGGACAAGAATAACATCTTCAACTTGTCCCATTGTGCCCAATAGTGCTTTTTCACGGGGCTTAGACTAGACACCTTCTCCCAAGCAGGGCGCACAACACTCGCTTTTAGAAAATTAATCATTGGCCTCAAATCCTGGTCCCTCACCTGTTCTGCCCTGATATCTATATTTGGTTCCACTTCACCATTATC
>NW_013814043.1:0-488 GCF_000517525.1 Limulus polyphemus
GTGGCTTTTTCAGGTGACACGTCTTCAGCAGCATCATTTGTTCCATTGTTCACTTCATCCCAACTGAAATGTCCTGGACCGTGATAACGCCAAAGCCTGTTGGCATGCACCATCTTTGGCTTACCTCGCCGACCACATTTTAACCGAAAAGTCACGTCTGAGAGACGATCCACAATGTCATATGGGCCTTCCCATGGAGAAAACAACTTAGGAGACTTCCCTTTGGTCTTCCTGGGATTATACAACCATACCTTGTCTCCTGGTACAAAGCTGACTTCAGTAGATTTCTTATCATAAATTAACTTCATCGAATCAGCAGACGCTTTCAAGTTTGTACGCACTTGATGGTGGATATCATCCATCCTTTCCGATAACACTTTCACAAACTCTGACATATTCTCAGGCAACTCTTCATAGATTGGGCATCCCTTATGCTTGGGTCCCCTTTTAGCACTACATGTACTGCATGTCCGGCACCATTCTTCCAC
>NW_013814044.1:0-486 GCF_000517525.1 Limulus polyphemus
TCAGGCCACTTGGTGAAATAATCCATCACCACACAAAATGTACCTAGTTTCTAGCACGAGTTTGAGGCAAAGGACCAACTAATGTTTAACAGCTACTCTTTCCATTGGTGCGCCAACTTGATATAACTTCATTGGAGGACGTCCCTTATGCTTGGGTCCCCTTTTAACACAACATGTACTGCATGTCCTACACCATTCTTCCACATCTTGCCTCATACCTATCCAGGAAAATCTCTGCCGTAGGTAACTCAATGTCTTCTTAACTCCGAGATGTCCTCCTGTTAAACTATCATGGGATTGACGCAGCCCAACTTCCCGTAACTTTCTCGGGATAACTGTTTGCCAGATCGTCACTTTCCCATCTGCAGTCTTCCATCTCTGGAGAAGACTGCCATCTTCAAGCTTCAACTGGTCCCATTGTGCCCAATAGTCTTTTTCACATGGCTTAAGCTAGACACCTTCTCCCAAGCAGGCCGCAAAACACTT
>NW_013814045.1:0-486 GCF_000517525.1 Limulus polyphemus
TTTGTGGGGACCAGTGTGGGTAACTATCGAGCTGATGGGCATGAAAAACAGACAGAAAGTATACTTGGCTGACATTGAAGACCAATGCATATTAGGATTGGACTATCTACTGCCGAGGAAGTGTGTAGTTGACTTCGATAAAATGACGATTGGAAACAACAAAGGCCAGATTCCAGTAAGTGTTGCTACATCCATTGATCTGCATGTCACAGCACTTAAATCAACTACAATACCCCCTATGTCAGAGAAGATAATTTGGGGTAGGATAAAAGAACATCCCCATGGAAACCCAATGCTTGTAAAAGCAGTGGAAGACCTATCCAGGCCAGTGGATGTGAAGATTGGAAGGTCATTTGTAGCAGGTCGTCAAGTAGTACCAATAACAGTGGCCAATTTCTCTAAATGTGAGCAGACACTTAAGGAAGGGGCATTGTTGGGTGTGTGCTAGGAGGTAGAGCCTGTCAATGTTAAAGCAAGGAATACAAG
>NW_013814046.1:0-1280 GCF_000517525.1 Limulus polyphemus
TTAAAACTGACTGTAGTGTACAGAAGGAATCGTCCTGTGTTCCAATTAAAATTGACTGTAGTGTAATAATAAAGTCGTCCTGTGTTCGAGTTAAAACTGACTGTAGTGTACAGATGAAGCACTACAGTCAGTTTTAACTGGAACACAGGACGACTCCATCTTTACACTTCAGTCAGTTTTAACTGCAACAGAGGACAACTCCATCTGTACACTAAAGTCAGCTTTAACTGGAACACAGGACGATTTTATCATTACTCTACAGTCAGTTTTAACTGGAACACAGGACGACTTCATCTGTACACTACAGTCAGTTTTTAATTCGAACACAGGACGACTTCATCTGTACACTACAGTCAGTTTTTAATTCGAACACAGGACGACTTTATTATTACACTACAGTCAATTTTAATTGGAACACAGGACGACTCCTTCTGTACACTACAGTTAGTTTTAACTGGAACACAGGACGACTCCATCTTTACACTTCAGTCAGTTTTAACTTGGAACACAGAACAACTCCATCTGTACACTACAGTCAGCTTTAACTGGAACACAGGACGATTTTATCATTACTCTACAGTCAGTTTTTAACTGGAACACAGGACGATGTATACTGCAGTCAGTTTTTAACTGTAACCCAAGACGACTCCATCTGTATATGCAGTCACTTTTAACTTGAACTTAAAACGACTCCATCTATACATTACAGTCAGTTTTTAACTGGAACACAGAACGACTTCATTGCTAAACACAGGACGACTCCATCCAGATTTAACAGTAACACAGGACGACTCCATATGTACACTACACTCAGTTTTTAACTGGAACCCAGGACAACTTCATCTGCACACTACAGTCAGTTTTAACTAGAGCCCAGGACGATTTCATTTCTACCCTACAATCAGTTTTAACTAGACAGTCATTTGTTAACTGGAACCCAGGACAACTTCATCTGTACACTACAGTCAGTTTTAACTGGAACACAGGAATACTTCATCTGTACACTACTTTAAGTGTACAGATGGAGTCGTCCTGTGTTCTAGTTAAAACTGATTGTAGTGTACAGATGGAGTCGTTGTGTGTTCCAGTTAAAACTGAATGTAGTGTATAGATGGAATTGTCCTGGGATCCAGTTAAAATTGACTGTAGTGTAATAATAAAGTCGTCCTGTGTTCGAGTTAAAACTGACTGTAGTGTACACATGAAGTCGTCCTGTGTTCCAGTTAAAAACTGACTGTAGAGTAATGATAAAATCGTCCTGTGTTCCAGTTAAAGCTGAC
>NW_013814047.1:0-487 GCF_000517525.1 Limulus polyphemus
CTCCATAGTTGAAAGATGGCCTGTGAACATAAGAAATTATATATAATACTGCTGTTTGTTTTGAATTTAGCGTAAAGCTACACGAGGGCTATCTGCGCTAGCCGTCCCTAATTTTGCAGTGTAAGACTAGAGGGAAGGCAGCTAGTCTTCACCACCCACCGCTACTCTTTTACCAACGACTAGTGGGATTGACCGTCACATTATAACGCCCCCACGGCTGAAATGGCGAGTATGTTTGGTGGAACGGGGATTCGAACCCGCGACCCACAGATTGCGAGTCGACTACCCTAACCACCTGGCACGTCTTACTGTAGTATCATGTAAATTACGTATCAGGATAAGAGCGGTTTATACGATAACTCGGGCGAAACGGTCGCGATGAATCCAACACTCTGAAACTGTTGCGTGTTTTCATCATGTGCTAATTAAGTTCACAAAGCGCGTTTTGACACTAGATGGTAAACATAAAAACTAGTCGACACGATAC
>NW_013814048.1:0-485 GCF_000517525.1 Limulus polyphemus
CAAATGTTCATCAGTCAACCTAGTTCGATGTACTGACTTCACATAATTCATTTTTTGGAAAATGTTTGCTCACAGACATAAGTTGTTCCAAACACTAATGACATACCAGAGGCAAATTTCTTCAACTTTGAAAACTCATCATCAGGTAAGTAGCGATAAAATTCAACAAGTTTTCCTTCTCTGTGCTTCTCTTTCAACAAATCTTTTGCTTGCAAATCAATCAGCCCCAACTGTAGTTCGACGGCACGTCATCAAGGTTACAATCAAACGGATTCTGGAACAGAAGAATGTCACTCTCAATTCTGTCGAGATCTGAAAATCTCTCCAAAAAATGCTTATTTAAGTCACTAATAATCTTCTTCAGAAACTCGAGGTTAACATCTTCTGCTATTCCAGTGCGAAACTCTTTGAACACTGAAAATGAGAGAAGTTTCCTCCTTCCAGTTGTGCTTCAAACATGATAGCTTTCTTCGAATCCTTTGATG
>NW_013814049.1:0-487 GCF_000517525.1 Limulus polyphemus
TCACATTTAAAAACTCGATAGGTTTAACTACACGAACACTACAGGAGACAAGTCTGAAATTGCTGTAATGAAAATTACACACACTGTGGAGAAGGGTGTAATCATAACATAATATAAACCTAGAGGCTCAAAGGCTATATTCAATATTAAAGGTTTTGATAGAATGAGAAAACTTAAATACAAGCTAACTAACTAGTGGTGCTAGATTACAGTTCCTAGACTAAGTCGCTAGTACATCTAGATCTAACATTAATGTCAAACCTGTTGTTTCCATCTTTTTAGTCTTAGGTTTGGATCTAGGTGTAATTATAATGACAGAAATTTAGCTTTATACATCTAAAGTAGACCTTAGATTTGGGTGCATAGATTGAAAGCACCTTGTATTGAATCCACCCAGATCTAGATATAACCCTGCCTCATCAATTCTAGACTTAGATTTATTAGGCCTAACTCTTAGAACAAATGCTACATCTAGATCTATTAACTT
>NW_013814050.1:0-486 GCF_000517525.1 Limulus polyphemus
TTCAAGCTTTTTGCCAGATATACAGCATTCTGCTCCTCTGTCCATCCATTCATCTCTGCCAGTAACTCAAACTGTGCTCTATATGCTTCCCACGGTACCTTCCCATCGAATTCCTGTGGCTTCCTTCGCACTGGATCACTCCTATTACTGACATTCATATCTGGGATGTGACTTCTAATGGGACTGAATACGTCTGCATTACGGTTTAGCTGCGGGCTCTGTAAGGGGCTTGCCATTGTCTGGGGCTGATTAAGTCGATGGTCAATGTATCCTCCTTGTGTAACAGACAATAAATCGTTCTTTAACGTATCTAATTCGCTTTTAAATTTACTAATATTTTCCATTTGTACTTCTTGCCACTGTTGTTGATTTTCCTGTAGTTGCTGCTGACTTTCCTGCAACTGTTGGAGACTTTCTTCCTGTTTCTTTTCTCGTTCGTCTTGTTTCTTTACTTTTTCCTCCAACCACTGCTGTAATTTCTCTTTT
>NW_013814051.1:0-486 GCF_000517525.1 Limulus polyphemus
GTGTGTATAGGCCTAATAATAACGTTACAACTTACAAATACGCGTGTTTACAACGCAACTTTACTAGCAGGCTAGGCGGACTAGGTCTACTAGATCTCTGATGAATCAGCAGGTAAGTGTTTTTTATACAGATTCTTATGATCTTATCTAAATTATTATTATTAGATCTAACTTAGTTATATCATCTACTATAGGCCAAGCGTCCTAGGCCTACGTGTGAGTGCAAATCTGTGCTGAATTATTAGCCAGTGGGTGAACGCTACAGATTCTTATCTAAATAATTACGTTAATCTATTATTATTATACCTAAGATTAGATCATCTATATACATAGCTCTAGGCCCCTAGATCTATATAATTAATATACCTTATACAGCTATGAAAATTGAAATGTTATGCTAATAATTGGCAAGCACGAAATTGCATTAGAAGATATTTTTCCCCAATAGTTTATAAAATTTGTTAGATGATAGATCTATCATCTATG
>NW_013814052.1:0-486 GCF_000517525.1 Limulus polyphemus
GTCATTCACTCAGAGTAGCAACATCGTTCCCATAGGAAAGTAAACGACTGGCTTGGATGAATTTGTAACGGAAAATTTTGAGAGGTAAGTGAATTTGTCTACTTTTTGCATGTTATTAGTCTATATTCTTTGGTACAATATTTAATTAGATAAAAATTGTTAAGTGCTTTATTATAATTACTATAAAAAATCAGGCTTAACTCTTCTCAACAATCGAGGGCAAGGAAAAAAAAGATTGGGTAAGTATTTGTTTTTCATATTTATTTTTTATTTATTATTATAAAAGTAACTAAAATTTAAAAGTATGAATCTTTTTAAGTTATTTAACACTAGATTAGGTAAAATAGGTAATAATTAAAATGGTTCACGAGGCACTCATGCAAGCAGCTCGTGGGTAATGTAATTCGATAGCGTAATGTGAGCTGCTCTTTCCCTAAGTGATTTACAATTATAATGGCACGGATAGTAGTTAGACATGGTTCAAAG
>NW_013814053.1:0-485 GCF_000517525.1 Limulus polyphemus
AATTATACTAATATTGTTACATAAAGTGTCGGATAACTTGTTATTTGTCCCCACCCCTCCTCCCAGTGGCACAGAGGTATGTCTGCGGAATTACAACGCCAGAAACCGGATTTCGATAGCCCATTGTGTAGCTTTGTGCTTAACCACAAACAAACGCTTGTTATTATACTAATATTGTTAAATAAAGTGTCGGATAACTTGTTATCAGTACTAATATTGTTATACAAAGTGTCGGACACTTGTTATTATACTAATATTGTTAGGCAAAGTGTCGGGTAACTTATTAGTACTAATATTGTTATACAAAGTGTCGGACACTTGTTATCATGCTAATATTGTTAGATAAAGTGTCGGATAACTTGTTATCAATACTAATATGGCTAGACAAAGTGTAAGACACTTGTTATTATGCTAATATTGTTAGGCAAAGTGTCGGGTAACTTATTAGTACTAATATTGTTATACAAAGTGTCGGACACTTGTTA
>NW_013814054.1:0-484 GCF_000517525.1 Limulus polyphemus
ATTGAAATGTGACTGTATTTTACAAAATACTAGTCCATTAACAACACAGCCAAGACAGGTCCATTTGTAAAAACTAAAGGTCAGTTTTATATTATTGGATACAATGAGTGCATTTATGCCACGTAATTGTAACTTCTGTATTGTTAGCCAGGCACGGTTGAAAGGTCAATATAATAAAATGAATAAATATATAATGTTACGAGATCTAAGCTATTTAGTCTAAACAGTTATAATTTGTAGTCATTCCAGAACGAAAAAGTCACAATTTATATTTTTTTATGGTGGTTACAAGATTAGTAAAATCGACCGAACCTGTACAGAGACTGTTAGTGAAAATAACATAAAATATAAAGTTTTTCCATGTGAAATGTAAGAATTTTCTGATGCATAAAAGTATTTTTAATTTTAAAATGAAAATTACTCTGCATGATGGATAGGCAGTGTGAAAAGAAAAAAAAGGACATGAGAAAAAACATTGCTTTAC
>NW_013814055.1:0-485 GCF_000517525.1 Limulus polyphemus
CGACACAAGTCCTTTCTTGGTTAAACCAGTTTATTCTTCCTCGATACAAAGTTTTAGCACACAGTAATTGCACAATCAATGCGCTTCTCGTCACTTTAAACTTAACTACTTTTATAATACACTCTATAAATCACAGCGATTCACAATCTCGAAAACACACACAAGCTCGAAACAGAATTGTAAATTACCCGAACTCTCTTCATTCATTCTGGCAGGCTTTCTCTGCCAGGCTTATATACTAAAGAAGGGGATGTCCAGAATAAACTTCTTAATTATCTTCCCCGATAATTCATGATCATTTGAGAAATTCATCACATGTTACCAGTGTCACGTGACTTCCGCTGTCGTAACACTGCCCCTTTCTTAGTATTGTTCGTCCTGAACAATAGCAACTTACATTAAACCAATAGATAATTAACAATAACTTAATTAAATGTGCAGAATTTACAAACACGATATTAAAATACAACAAAGACTCTTAATTT
>NW_013814056.1:0-487 GCF_000517525.1 Limulus polyphemus
CAAGTAGTACCCACAACAGTGGCTAATTTCTTTAAATATGTGCAGACAGTTAAAAAAGGGGCATTGTTGAGTGTGTGCCAGAAGGTAGAGCTAGTCAATGTTAAGGCAAGAAATACAACCATAAAGAAAGGACATCCTCTCCCAGATCATTTAACTTACCTCTATAAGAAGAGCATAGTCCATTTGTCATCATCATAGGCTCTTCAGGTTAGGGAACGTTTGGCGAATTATGCAGACGTCTTTTCAAAAGGAGATCATGACTTTGCTGCATAGACCTTGTGGAGCACAGAATAAATACAGGCAATCATTCCCGTCGTGTTATGTCCAGAAGAAGGATGGAACCCAATGTTGCTGTGTTGACTTCAGGGCTCTTAACAGTATAAACGAAAAGAACTCATACCCTCGGCCAAGAATTGATGATACTCTTGATGCCCTAGAGTCGGGTTTCCATCAAGTGAAAATGGCTGAAGCAGATAAACCTAAGACT
>NW_013814057.1:0-485 GCF_000517525.1 Limulus polyphemus
AAGTGCCAAAATACTATAATTCTATCGTTAATGTTAGATCTAGATGTACCAGTGACTTAATCTAAGAACTGTAATCTAGCACCATTAATTAGTTAGCCTATATTTATGTTTTTCTCATTCTATCAAAACCTTTAATATTAAATATAGCCTTTGAGCTTCTAGGCTTATATTATGTTATGATTACACCCATCTCCACATTGTGTGTAATTTTCATTCAAGCAATTTCAGACTTGTCTCCTGTAGTGTTTGTGTAGTTAAACCTATCGAATTTTTTAAATGCGATTTAGCAGCTGCCAGTAATTTATATGGTGCTCATAAGCATGATTTACCAGCATATACACTCATCTGAATTGATTTTATTACTGTTGTGTCACATTAATTAACATGAGTATGGTTGGTCTAAATAATGGCAGTTGAAGTGAAACCAGGTCCAGATGTGCCTAACTAGTCCTGAGTTGCAACTATAATTGTATAATTTAAAATAT
>NW_013814058.1:0-486 GCF_000517525.1 Limulus polyphemus
AAAATAAGTTTAAAGTATCAAGAAGAATAAAGTACATTGTTAACGTACATATAGCGAAGTAAAATTGGCAGCTGATATGTCAATCTAATAAGAATCCAATAAGCTAAATTAAACTGTTAATTTGCTAAAAGTATCCGTATTTATTTATTTCCTAATTTTTCATGGTGGTTGTGAGATCGGTTAAATCTACTGAACCCATACAGAAATTAATTACTGAAAATAACAGATAAAATATAAAGTTTTTTTCTTAAGAAACGTTTGATAACTGTCTGAACATTATAAAAATTTCTCATGTGAAATTTCAAAATTTTCTGATGCATAAAAATATTTTTAATCTTGAAATGAATATTACTTTGCATGTTGGATAGGCAACATATGAAAAGAAAAAAGACATGAGAAAAACATTGCTTTACAAACCGTAAGACTTAATAAAAAAAAATTAGATATTTTGCGTATGAAAGCATTGTAATGTTTACTGATAATCTG
>NW_013814059.1:0-487 GCF_000517525.1 Limulus polyphemus
CGTTGTAAGTCCGCAGACATAACGCTGTGCCACTGGGGGGGGGGGCGGGGTAGTCAACACTGTCCAATGGGTTCGATACTAATAGTATTCGGCTTAAAATCTCTTCAAAAATTTTGTTACATTGTTTTACAAATATTATGTATGAATGTTAGGTTTCTTTGTTGTTTTTCTTATTATTGAGTGGCACTTGTAGTCTACCGTACTTCACGATCAATATAATGTGGATACATGCTATTAACTGGTACACTGATTATTTATTATCTACACTGTAATGAACACTCTGTCTAAAATTTCAATATTCCTTCTTGTCAACCTATTCGTTAATTGGTAATTTTAATAAAATGTTTCGTCAGTCCTCAACTACTAAGCGGCCCTGGATTGCCTGTTTGTTTATGGCTGTTCTATCCTCAACTACTAAGCGGCCCTGGATTGTCTGTTTGTTTATGGCTGTTCTATCCTCAACTACTAAGCGGCCCTGGATTGTCTG
>NW_013814060.1:0-521 GCF_000517525.1 Limulus polyphemus
TTACAAGATTTAGAAGAGATATCTTGGCACCCCAAGAGTGTTGGTTTAGAGTAGGGTTGTTTTGTTCATTTCTGTGCTTCATCCCCCCACTATACTGGTACAGATATGTCGATGACACTTTTGCCGGTTTCACTTCTACAGAACATACACTAACTTTCTTTGAATACATAAATTCCAGTCATCCCAACATCAAATTTACCATAGAACACGAAAACAATAAACAGTTACCTTTTCTTAACCTCAACATTATTAGATCAGACACTCAGTTTAAAATCAAAATTCACCATAAGAACACATACACACCGGCCTCTACATCCCCCAGAATTCCGCTCATGACATCACACTAAAAATCAATACACTCAAAAAACCTCATAAACACAGCCACAAAACTCTGTTCAATGCACTACATAGATGAAGAAATCAACCACATAAAGCAATCCTTCATTCACACCAATAAATTTCCACCAGCTATTGTTGAAAAACTCTCCAACATTCCCCACAACAAAACTCAACTCACAAAC
>NW_013814061.1:0-615 GCF_000517525.1 Limulus polyphemus
AAAACTGCTACTTGTATAGTATCCTTTATTTCTTCCTTTTTGAATTCTACTTTTGGCCCATTCCTATGTTTTAATGAACCCTTTTGCCTGTATAGATTAAGTATATGTAGGTTGGCAGTAGAAAACAGGATAACTTAGGTGAGCTAAATGACACTTTGTCATCCATTGGAAGTTAAATGAAATGTAACAATGGACAACGTTGCTAATTCGATGTGGAACATATAACAAATTATGTGTACAATAATAACAGGGGTACCCATTACAATTAATATTTAAATTATTTTATATAAACAAAGGTTGAATATAGTGTTTTATTACATGGCCTACTGTAACACCTCACTGGGATGTTTCAAGTCCTTTCAGAAAACTGATCACATCAGTTCTCCCCTACTGCATTCTTATATTATTATAAAAATAACCCATACAATTGACCAAATACAATTATAGATTAGATGTGGCAAAAAAAAAAGGGTTTTTTAGACAAACTAAATTGTAATCAGCATATAAATAAATGTAACAAACTGAACTCAAGAACAAACAGTAACATTACTAATCTATGATTAATTTGACTTTAAAACTTAATATATATATATATATATATATATAGTTAGTGAG
>NW_013814062.1:0-483 GCF_000517525.1 Limulus polyphemus
CAAGTTCAACTACCCTATTTACGTTTTTTATTCAAGTTTAACACCGTAAATTTTAATTGCACTATTTGCACCTCTTTACCAGTGTAACTAAGCTATTTGCACTTTTTATTTCAAGTTCAACTACCCTATTTACGTTTTTTATTTCAAGTTTAACTACCGTAAACTTTAATTGCACTATTTGCACCTCTTTACCAGTATAACTAAGCTATTTGCACTTTTTATTTCAAGTTCAACTACCCTATTTACGTTTTTTTATTTCAAGTTTAACTACCGTAAACTTTAATTGCACTATTTGCACCTCTTTACCAGTGTAACTAAGCTATTTGCACTTTTATTTAAAGTTTAACTACGCTATTCACATTTTCAATTTTAATTACAATATTCGCACTTCCTTATTCCAAATGTAACTATTCTGTTCACGTTTTTTTATTTCAAGTTTAGTTATTCACGTTTTTCATTTCAAGTTTAGCTACGCTATTTGCA
>NW_013814063.1:0-484 GCF_000517525.1 Limulus polyphemus
TTCTTTTGGTAGAACCAGGATTAAGGTCATGTTTAAAAAAGTATAAAAATATCTGGGTGCTTGTGAGACTTGTGGTGTTAATCAAGTATGGCGCACTTTATAATAATGTTCATTAGAGCAATGGTGTGAAATACGTATGACTGTACTGCAAACCTTTGGAAGAACTGTGGGTTCAATTACTTATGATATATTAGTATATACAACATGAAAAAAACATGTTTCACAAAACAACAGCTCCAGCATGAAGGTTCTGTCTACTATATAATAATGTTTGTTACAATTATGACGTCAACCACGTAAAGTTCAACTTATGTATATATATATATATATTGCGAACCGTGGTGTCTGTCCGAGCATTCGTCTGTCTCCCGTTTACGGCGGCCGCTTCCTGCGCTGCGTTTCAAAAGTGCGCACGCAGGCAAAGCTCAACATTCACTTTTGAAATGACGGGAGAACAGGCGTGAATAATAATGGCTGGAGACGG
>NW_013814064.1:0-487 GCF_000517525.1 Limulus polyphemus
TTTAGTGTCTTGCAAGGTTTGTATATAGAAATATAACTTGTTCAAAGTTTTATTTCTACTTACAAACCTTGCAAGACACTGACATTTACAAACTTTCTGATAACACTAAGAGCCAATTTTGTTGAATATGCTTCTCTTATCCAAAGGACCTCAACTGTTTTGGTGAAATAATCAGAATGTGGAAGACAAAATTTGGTGTTGAAACATGTAAAGTTGTATAATTGGGCATGAAAATTTGGAACAATGATAGAACTAGTGTTGTGGGGCAAGAAAGAGATTTCAGTGTGATTATTGATGAAACACTTGAGCTCTTTTCTTAGCATTCGGTTAAGGTAAATTTAGTTCTCCTTTTCATTAACACAAGTTTCTAATTTAAGAGAACCACATTTTTCAGTATATAAGACACACTTTTGTACCCCAAAATTTGATGTCAAAATCTGCTTGCTTCCTATACACCGAAGGTATGAATAATATATATGTATATCAT
>NW_013814065.1:0-485 GCF_000517525.1 Limulus polyphemus
TCAAGAAGAAGACAAACGTTTTAACAATACTGTGTACTATCACTAAAGGGCCACAAGAATTAACAATACTGTGTTCTATCAATAAGAAGACACAAGTATAACAATACTGTGTACTGTCAATAAGAAGACAAAAGATTAACAATACTGTGTACTGTCGATAAGAAGACAAAGTATTTAACATCACTGTGTACTGTCAATAAGAAAACACAAGATTTAAAAATACTGTGTACCATCATTAACAAGCGAGAAGATTTAACGATACTGTGTACTGTCAATAAGAAGACACAAGATAGAACAATACTGTGTACTGTCAATAAGAAGACACAAGATTTAACAATCCCATGTACCATCAATAAGAAAAAACAAGATTTAACGAATACTGTGTACTATTAATAACAAGACACAAGATTTAATAATTCTGTTTACTGTCAGTAAGAAGTTACAAGATATAACAATACTGTGTACTATCTCTAGCAAGCCAGAAG
>NW_013814066.1:0-655 GCF_000517525.1 Limulus polyphemus
ATAAAGTTTGAAACAGCCCAGGGGTTTTTATTTACACAGTATTGGTAGAAGTAACCCAGGGATATTAATGCTTGGAGACGGCTTGAATGGGTAATGAAGAAAAACTTTAATATAAGTTTAACAAAACCTTGTCGAAACGTTGCTGTAATGTTAAACCTATATTAAAGTTTTTTCTTCATTGCCCATTTAAGCCGTCTTCAAGCATTATTAGTGTCAAAGTGGGTTCCTCGTCACCGAATTTAACACAGGGGTATATTTATCGTGTTGGTTTAAGAAATATAGCGGTCTTTATGTATTGAGTGTAACACGTTATTTGAATTAATCTATTACTTTCTCAAACATCTTGTTTTGTTTCGTACGAAAATCTTATTCTTTGGTCAAGAACTTCAGTCAGTTGTACGCATGTTTAGGCTCCCCAGTGACACAGCGGTATGTCTGCGGACTTACAACGCTAGAAACAGAGTTTCGATACCCGTGGTGGGCAGAGCGGTGGGTGATGTTGTCTTCTCTCTAGCGTGCCACTTATAAATTAGGGACGGACAGCTCAGATAGTTTGTCTTCTCTCTAGCGTGTCACTTCTAAATTAGGGACGGATAGCTCAGATAGTCCAAGAGTTGGCGGTGGGTGATGTTGTCTTCTCTCTAGCGTGTCACTT
>NW_013814067.1:0-487 GCF_000517525.1 Limulus polyphemus
ACCTAAGTGTTCATGGATTAGTTGTACCAAGTAACGCTAAAGATGAGTATGGTGGTTATAAATTCTGTAACTAGAGTTACACCTAGGTGTTCATTGAATAGTTGTACCAAGTAAGGCTAAAGATGAGTATGATGGTTATAAATTAGGTAACCAGAGTTAAAACTAAGTGTTCATGGAGTAATTGTTCCAAGTAATTCTAAAGATGAGTATGGTGGTTACAAATTCGGTAAATAGAGTTACACCTAGATGTTTATGGAGTAGTTGTACCAAGTAAGGCTAAAGATGAATATGGTGGTTATAAATTCGGTAACTAGAGTTACACCGAGGTGTTCGTGGAGTTGTTGTACCAAATAATGCTAAAGATGAGTATGTTGGTTACAAATTCGGTAACAAGATTAACACCTAGGTATTCGTGGAGTTGTTGTACCAAATAACGCTAAAGATGCGTATGGTGGTTACAAATTAAATAACTAGAGTAACACCAAGG
>NW_013814068.1:0-487 GCF_000517525.1 Limulus polyphemus
TGACCGCGTACACTATTTTGATTCTTGTTTTTTAACGACAGAACATGACCGCGTACACTATTTTGAAGTTTCTCATTTAACGGCGGAACCTGATTTTTGTACACTGGGTTTATTTTTGTAATTTAACTACGAAACCTGAATGTGTTAGCTGGTTATTTTTATTTTTATAATTTAATGACAGAACCTGATATTTTACAGTGAGTTTATTTTTGTCATTTAATGATGAAACCTGAATGTGTTAGCTGGTTATTTTTATTTTTATAATTTAATGACAGAACCTGATATTTTACAGTGAGTTTATTTTTGTCATTTAATGATGAAACCTGAATGTGTGGACTTAATTTAATTTACTCATTTAATAGCGGAACCTGCTTTTGCACCTGGGTTTACTTTTGTCATTTAATAACAGAACCCGACCGAGTTGTGTAGGTTTTATTGCTGTTGTTACTTGACCATAAAACCTGACCGAGTAAGCTGTTTATATCGT
>NW_013814069.1:0-486 GCF_000517525.1 Limulus polyphemus
ATAAAAACAACTTAAAGGCAGAAGTACTAAAAGTTGTTTTACTAGAATAAAAACAACTTAAAGGCAGAAGTAATAACTAAAGTTGTTTTAATAGAATAAAAACAGCTAACAAACAGAAGCAGTAACTAAAGTTGTTTAATAGAATAAAAACAGCTAACAAACAGAAGTAGTAACTAAAGTTGTTTTAGTAGAATAAAAACCACTTACACGGAAGTACTAACTAAAGTTGTTTTAGTAGAATAAAAACAACTTAAAGGCAGAAGTACTAAAAGTTGTTTTACTAGAATAAAAACAACTTAAAGGCAGAAGTAATAACTAAAGTTGTTTTAATAGAATAAAAACAGCTAACAAACAGAAGCAGTAACTAAAGTTGTTTTAATAGAATAAAAACAGCTAACAAACAGAAGTAGTAACTAAAGTTGTTTTAGTAGAATAAAAACCACTTACACGGAAGTACTAACTAAAGTTGTTTTAGTAGAATAAAAA
>NW_013814070.1:0-621 GCF_000517525.1 Limulus polyphemus
GTTTCTTTTCTTTTTCCTCCAACAACTGTTGTAATCTCTGTTGTTTATTTTGCTGTTCGAGCTGCCATTGTTGTAGGTTTTCTTGCCACTGCTGTAATCTTTCTTCTTGTTTCTTTTCTTTTTCCTCCAACAACTGCTCTAATTTCTCTTGTTTATTTTGCTGTTCGAGCTGCCATTGTTGCAGGTTTTCTTGCAACTGCTGTTGTCTTTCTTCTTGTTTCTTTTCTTTTTCCTCTAACAACTGTTGTAATTTCTCTTCTCGTTCTTCTTGTTTCTCTTCTTTTTCGTCTAACAACTGTTGTAATTTCTCTTCTTGTTCTTCTTGTTTCTTTTCTTGTTTATTTTCTCGTTCTTCTTGTTTCTTTTCTTTTTCCTCTAACAACTGCTGTAATTTCTCTTCTTGTTTCTGTATTGCTGCCATCAAATCTGCTAAGCTGTAGTTTGATTTTCCGCCACTCGTTTCCATCTTCTTCTCTTTTTTTTCTTTATCCCACTCTCTGACACCAATTTGTTACGTCTCCGTTTGTTAATTAACTTTCCGTAATTTCGTTCCGACGAAACTTTAGCGACACAAGTCCTTACTTAATAAAACTGGTTTATTCTTTCCGAATATAACTTTAC
>NW_013814071.1:0-486 GCF_000517525.1 Limulus polyphemus
TAATTATGATATTGAATACAGAGAGGGAAAATCTCATGGTAATGCCGATGGACTGAGCCGAAGACCCTGCAAAAATGACTGCAGACATTGCTGCAAAAGAGAGATTGAGCTAACCAGGTGTCATCAAGCTGAAGTCAAAGTAACTGAAGGAGTTGATGATGGTGAAATGGAACAAGGTATGGATATTAAATCATTGCAGGAGAAAGACCAAGATTTGAAGCCAATAATTGATTTTCTAAAAGCAAGTGTTTTGCACCCTGCTTGGGAGAAGGTTACTAGTCTAAGCCCTGTGACAAAGAACTATTGGGCACAATGGGACCAGATAGTATTCTTCTCCAGAGATGGGAAACTGCAGATGGGAAAGTGACGATCTGGCAAACGGTTATACCGAGAAAGTTACGGAAGTTGTGTTGCGTCAATCCCATGATACTGTAACAGGAGGACATCTCGGAGTTAAGAAAACATTTTGTCACCTACGACACAGAT
>NW_013814072.1:0-755 GCF_000517525.1 Limulus polyphemus
ACAACTCAGATTTCATTTATTTCTTGTGTCTTGAATCATTGTCCAATATGAACAGATCTTATAATTCTAATTTCCTGTATTCTTTGTGTCTTGAATCATTGTCCAATACGAACAGAGCTTAAAACTCTGATTTCCTTTATTCCTTGTGTCTTGACTCAAAGAATAAATGAAATCTGAGCAATGACATCTGTTCGTATTGGACAATGATTCCACAAGGAATACAGGAAATCATAGTTGTAAAATCTGTTCGTATTGGACAATGATTCAACTTACAACTATGATTTCCTGTATTCCTTGTGTCTTGAATCATTGTCCAATACTATCAGATCTTACTACTATGATTTCCTTTATTCCTTGTGTCTTGAATCATTGTCCAATACGAACAGATCTTACAATTATGATTTCCTTTATTCCTTGTGTCTTGAATCATTGTCCAATACAAACAGATCTTACAACTCTGATTTCCTTTACTCCTTGTGTCTTGAATCATTGCCCAATGCGAACAGATCTTACAACTATGATTTCCTTTATTCCTTGTGTCTTTAATCATTATCCAATACTAACATATCTTACAACTATGATTTCCTGTATTCCTTGTGTCTTGAATCATTGTCCAATACGAACAGATCTTACAACTATGATTTCCTGTATTCCTTGTGTCTTGAAGCATTGTCCAATATTAACAGGTCTTACAACTATGATTTCCTTTACTCTTTGTGTTTTGAATCATTGTCCAATACGAACAGTTCTTACAA
>NW_013814073.1:0-485 GCF_000517525.1 Limulus polyphemus
GTACAGTATTGTAAAGTTCTGATGACCTATTGAGGAGATATTTAAAATACCATTTCGATGAACAGTCCGAGCCTGCCTGATAACAACCTAAATGAAACATTAGGCTTACATGTGTAAATACTTTTACACTCAATTTTCAGAATATTGGCCCTTCGGAATATCAGTCCTTTACCAAATGGTTATTGGTCTATGACTCTGTTGATTACAGGGTTTCTAATAACACGTGAATAACAAATGAAAACAAAAACACAATGAATATTGTAATGACACTTATTCATTTCTAACTGGGTCTCCCAATGTATTGTACTCATCAATTAAACGAACTTTTCCTGTTTTTAACGTTGGGTGTTGAAACAAACTGATACACAGTATGTAGAAGCCACTGATAAGGAACTAAATAAAAACAAGTTGATAATTTGAGGGTTAACAGATATATATGTGCAAGTAGTTGAGAGTTAACAGATATATACGAGCAAGTTTGTCTT
>NW_013814074.1:0-487 GCF_000517525.1 Limulus polyphemus
GAAAGAAAAATTAGGCCTCTGCTCCACTTTTCAAGCTTCCAGATCCCTCACTGCCATACATATTGGATTGTGATGCTAGTAATGTCGGAATTGGAGGAATGTTGTTTCATAAAGTGAGCGAAAACGAACATGTGGTGGCCTACTTCAGTAGGGTTTTGAGTAGACCAGAGAGGAACTACTGTGTAACACGGCGGGAACTCCTTGCTATAGTAAAGAGCCTGACATATTTCCATCCTTACCTCTATGGTGCAAGGTTTACCATCAGGACAGACCATGCCGCGTTGTGCTGATTAAGATCATTAAAGAACCCAGAGGGACAACTGGCACGTTGGATTAGAAAGATAGACCAGTATAATTATGAAATTGAATACAGAGAGGGAAAATCTCATGGTAATGCCGATGGACTGAGCCGAAGACCCTGCAAAAATGACTGCAGACATTGCAGCAAAAGAGAGGTTGAACTAACCAGGTGCCATCAAGCTGAAGT
>NW_013814075.1:0-1004 GCF_000517525.1 Limulus polyphemus
CACATCCCAGATATGAATGTCAGTAATAGGAGTGATCCATTGCGAAGGAAGCCACAGGAATACGATGTGAAGGCACCGTGGGAAGCATATAGAGCACAATTTGAGCTACTGGCAGAGATGAATGGATGGACAGAGGAGCAGAAAGCTGTATATCTGGCAACGAGCTTGAAGGGACAACCATTGGAAATACTTGGACAGTTGACAACAGCCGACAGACACAACTATAGAGCACTGGTAGAGGCTCTGGAACTCAGGTACGGAACCCAGAATCAGTCAGAAGTCTACAAGGCTAGGTTTAGGACGAGAATCTGTGCTAAAGGGGAGAACCTACAAGAGCTGACACAAGACTTGGAAAGCATGGCACACAAGACCTACCCAACTGCACCATCCGATCTCCTCAAGTTGTGGCTGAGGGATCAGTTCGTAGATGCCTTGGACAGTCCACAACTTAAGATACAAGTGAAGCAAGCACACCCCTCTACCATGCGCTGACCTTTTCTGGCCTTGAATCCAGATGACTGTACCAACCTCGGTACCTCTGTGCTGGATTTAACGTAGGATTCAAATTCGAGAGCTCTGGCCATTGCATCCTTTTCAGAGAAGTTTGAGGGACTTTGCTGGCACTGTAACAAACCTGGGGCACAAGAGAGCTCAATGCTGGCACCTTCAACACAGGGGAGACGATACAGCAGTAAAGGCTGCTACCAAGAAAGGCTGTTGGAACTGTGTGGAGCAAGGACATCTGAGGAGCCAATGTAAGAAAAATACCACCAATAAGTCAGCTTCGGGAAACCAGTAGTGGTTGGTGCTAAGGGACGCCCACCAACCTCCATCGTGAAAGTCCCAACAGCTAAGTGTAAAATGGCAAGTACACATAGTATCTACGTGACAGGGAAGCTGGATGGCCAAAGGTGCAACTTTGTCATAGATTCTGCATCTCAGCAAACCCTTGTGAGCATCAAGGTGCTGGATAACAAAGGAGTACCAGAAGCTGTACAGAAGCT
>NW_013814076.1:0-488 GCF_000517525.1 Limulus polyphemus
CGTAGGATTCAAATTCGAGAGCTCTGGTCATTGCATCCTGCATGGTAGAGGGGTGTGCTAGCTTCACTTGTATCTTAAGTTGTGGACTGTCCAAGGCATCTACAAACTGATCCCTCAGCAACAACTTGAGGAGATCGGGTGGTGCAGTTGGGTAGGCCTTGTGTGCCATGCTTTCCAAGTCCTGAGCCAGCTCTTGCAGGCTCTCCCCTTTAGCACGGACTCTCGTCCTGAACCTGGCCCTGTAGACTTCTGACTGGTTCTGGGTTCCGTACCTGAGTTCCAGAGCCTCTACCAG
Source organism: Limulus polyphemus (assembly GCF_000517525.1). NCBI lineage: Eukaryota > Metazoa > Arthropoda > Merostomata > Xiphosura > Limulidae > Limulus > Limulus polyphemus. Next base: position 296 of record NW_013814076.1, read on the forward strand.
TGCTCTGTAGTTGTGTCTGTCGGCTGCTGTCAACTGTCCAAGTATTTCCAGTGGTTGTCCCTTCAAGCTCGTTGCCAGATATACTGCTTTCTGTTCCTCTGACCATCCATTCATCTCTGCCAGTAGCTCAAACTGTGCTCTATATGCTTCCCACGGTGCCTTCCCATCGAATTCTTGTGGCTTCCTTCGCACT
>NW_013814077.1:0-522 GCF_000517525.1 Limulus polyphemus
ATCTTTATACAGATGTTGTAGGTGGTTTGATACCAAGCAATGTTTAGAGTCAATATACCACTAAATATATTTATGCAGATGGTATAGGTGGTTTGATACCAAACAGTATTTATGGTCACTCAAACCACCTACATCATTCGTTTTAAGATATTTAGTGACTATAAACATTGTTCGGTATCAAACCACCTACTATAAACATTGTTTTGTATCAAACCACTTACATTATCTGTATCAAGATATTTAGTGACTATAAACATTGTTTGGTATCAAACCACTTACAACATCAGTATAAAGATATTTAGTGGTATCAAACCACCTACAACATCAGTATAATGATATTTTGTGACTATAAACATTGTTTGGTATCAAACTACCTACAACATCTGTATAAAGATATTTAGTGACTATAAACATTGTTTGGTATCAAACCACCTACAACATCTGTATCAAGATATTTAGTGACTATAAACATTGTTTGGTATCAAACTACCTACAACATCTGTATAAAGATATTTAGTGACC
>NW_013814078.1:0-622 GCF_000517525.1 Limulus polyphemus
CAAAACTATCTGAGTTTTAAAAGACAGAATTCTTGTGCCATTTGAATCACCAAATTACTGTATAAAAACAGCATGGGTTTTAGAAATTAAACCCTGGTGATCATCTGCACCACCACATTTGTACCTCAAAACTGTTCTGGGTTTAAAAGACAGAATTCTTGTGCCATTTGAATCACCAAATTACTACATAAAAACAGCACGGTTTTAGAAATTAAACCATGGTGATCATCTGGACCACCACATTTGTACCTCAAAACTATCTGGGTTTAAAAGTGAACTCTTGTGTCCATCTTTCAAATCCAACAAAATTTGGCAGTAGTTATGGGTCTGACAGTGTTATAAGTGACGAAGTACACAATTATTCACCATATCAGTTATAGAAACGAGACATATTTTTATATTTCTACCATGTTGTTAAGTATGTTTCATCTCAAGTTTAAATTGTAGATATATATTTATAAGTACTGAAAAAGAAGAATGTAGAATATGTAGAAAACGTTAAATACCCCAAGTAGCTGCACTATAACTATATAATCATGCGTGCACTTTCTGAGAACAATTTTATATTAATTCAGAATAGTGTTTTCAAGCTACAAGCGATAAAAGCATTGCTTTGGTATCT
>NW_013814079.1:0-487 GCF_000517525.1 Limulus polyphemus
ATTATTCATTTATTTATTTAATTGAATTACATATTAATGAATTTTTATTATTTTTATGCTTATGATATATTTTATGTACAAACCTATCCAGTAAGATATTATGTAAAATAGATATGGCGTCTTCTATAATTCTTCTTCAATGCGAAATCGATATTATCTAATTCTAATACATAAGAAAATATTTCATAATAAGTTATAATCGTACAAAAAGTGTTAAATACTTTATTAAAATTTAAAATCATGATTTTCTAATGGAACACCTATCAATCTCGGACGAAACACCAGTGTTCCGCGGAACATAGCTTGGGAAACGCTGATATAGTCGATAACTTTTAGGATGAAAATTCAAGTGAAGATTTAGTGTTTATAAACACATTAACATCAGCAGATATGGATATTAATTATTATCGATAAAGGCCCGGCATGGCCAGGTGGTTAGGGCACTCGACTCGCAATATGAGGGTCGCGGGTTCGAATCCCCGTCACT
>NW_013814080.1:0-486 GCF_000517525.1 Limulus polyphemus
GTGAGGGATCTGGAAGCTTTAAAAATGGAGCTGAGGCCAATTTTTCTTTCAATGTCTTGTAAAGAATGCTGGCAAGAAACTGTCCATTCAAACTTGTGGCCTTTTTTGGACAAATCATGTAGTGGAGCAGCTATAGTTGCAAAGTTGTTCACAAACTTCCAGTGACAAGTACAGAGTCCCAAGAAACTTCTTAACTCTCCCACATTGTCTGGTGTTGGCCAATCATGCACTGCTTACACCTTGTCAGAATCAGTTTGCACACCATGCTCACTTACAATGTGACCCAAGTAAAGTACCTCTTTCTGGAACAAGTGGCATTTCTTGGGATGGAGTTTGAGGTTTACTGCTTTCAAACGCTTGAATACTTCCTCTACCCGGGACATTTCCTCATCAAAAGTTGTTGCAAACACAGTGATATCATCCAGATACACTAGGGCTATCCTCCATTGTAGGCCTTCTAGTATTTTTTCCATCAGCCTCTCAAAT
>NW_013814081.1:0-487 GCF_000517525.1 Limulus polyphemus
GACGCGCCAGAGAGAGTGTTTATTATTAGTTCACTATAATCAGTGTGCTATAAAACTAAGGAAGCTATAACTGTGATTGTTATAACGCTTATCAATCGGAGAACTTCAGATATTTGACCAGGAATATTTATAAATTTCGAACATTACAAACCATTTAACTTCAGTGGATTCACATCGGACATTAATACTTTTACGAAAACATTACCTAACGTCATTGGTGGAAATTCAATCTCTAATAGACGTATGATCAGCGAGAACTACATGGCTAGCTAGCTCCATACTAAGTGAATTGTACCTATATCAACTCGTAATCAACTCGCTCATCTTGAACCCTTGATAAGATATCAAGGAAGTTCCAGACTAAAAAGAAAACTTTATATTTCTCTTAAGTTTGTGAAACTTTTGTTTATAAATCATTGTTTGTAATAACTATTCGTAATAATTGTTATTGTAAATTGTATTGTTGTGTGTATATTAAAACGTATTT
>NW_013814082.1:0-489 GCF_000517525.1 Limulus polyphemus
ACGTTGTACATTTGCTGTCATGTTAAACTTATATTAAAGTTTTTCTTCATTACCCATTTAAGCCGTCTCCAGCCATTATTAGACTAGAAAAAGGTTTAGGTACCAATCATAGATGGTAGGACCAATGCTGAAGTGGAAGGAAATATTTTAAAAAATGTTTGAAAAAAAAATCTTCCTAGAGGGCGCTTATTTACAGTCTAAAACGTATTTTAGGATTTTTTAAATTAAATTTCTCATTAAACTTCTGTTACGACAGCGGGGGTCACGTGACGCTAGTAACACGTCATATTCTCGAACGTTCATGGCCCTTCCTGAAGTCAAGAGAGGTTACTAAATATGCGGTATTCTTGTATATATAACCGCCAAGAAGTGACGGCAACAATGTGTAATTGAACTGCAGGCAGAGATAGATACAGGCAGTTGAGTCCAGCAGTGAGACGTTCGTTGTGAATTATAGCGTTTGTTATAGCGCGACTGTGGAAATTAAGT
>NW_013814083.1:0-487 GCF_000517525.1 Limulus polyphemus
CCTTGTAGACCTGTCTTTATGTTTTATAGTGTATTCTCTCACACCTCCTTGTAGGCCTATATCTATGTTTTATAGTTTCCACTCTCACACCTGCTTGTAGGCCTATCTCTATGTTTATAGTTTCCACTCTCCCACCTCCTTGTAGACCTATATCTATGTTTTATAGTGTCTTCTCTCACACCTCCTTGTAGACCTGTATCTATGTTTTATAGTGTCTTCTCTCACACTTCCTTATAGACCTGTATCTATTGTTGCGTCAGCGAGATCACGTGACTATTATCACGCCACTCCTTCTCTCGAATCTTCGAGAGATTACTTGATATAGGGTGGTCTGTATATATAGGATAGTCACAACGTGACGCAATAATGTGTGCATAGACAGTGAGTAATTGATCTGCAGTCAGAGAGTATTATTGAGCACGTTCGTTGTTATAGCGTTTGTTTTAGCGCGATTGTTGAAGTTGAGTGTATCGGTAAAGTTATATTC
>NW_013814084.1:0-487 GCF_000517525.1 Limulus polyphemus
TCTAAATGTGAGCAGACACTTAAGGAAGAGGCATTGTTGGGTGTGTGCCAGGAAGTAGAGCCAGGCAATGTTAAGGCAAGAAATACAACCATAAAGAAAGGACATCCTCTCCCAGAACACTTAACTGTCCTCTATAAGAAGAGTATAGTCCATTTGTCATCATCACAGGTTTTTCAGGTGAGGGAACTTTTGGCGAATTATACAGACGTCTTTTCGAAAGGAGATCATGACCTCGGCTGCACAGACCCTGTAGAGCACAGAATAAACACAGGCAATCACCATCCAATAAAGATCCCTCCGAGGAGAATAGCTCCAGCAAAGCGACAAGAGATAGAGAAGGTCATGGATGGCCTAATTAAGGAAGGTATAGTCAAGAAATCAGATAGTCCCTGGTCAGCTCCCGTCATGTTAGTTCAGAAGAAGGATAGTACCCAACGTTGCTGTGTGGACTTCAGGGCTCTTGACAATATAACTGAAAAGGACTCAT
>NW_013814085.1:0-485 GCF_000517525.1 Limulus polyphemus
GAAAGTGATGACCTGGCAAACAGTTATACTGAGAAAGTTACGGGAAGTTGTGCTGCGTCAATCCCACGATAGTTTAACAGGAGGGCATCTCGGATTTAAGAAGACATTGAGTCACCTACAACAGAGATTTTACTGGATAGGTATGATGCAAGATGTGGAAGAATGGTGCAGGACATGCAGTACATGTTGTGCTAAAAGGGGACCCAAGCATAAGGGACGTGCTCCAATGAAGTTATATCAAGTTGGTGCACCAATGGAAAGAGTAGCCATTAACATTGCTGGTCCTTTGCCCCAAACTCGTGCTGGAAACTGATACATTTGTGTGGTGATGGATTATTTCACCAAGTGGCCTGAGGCACATGCAATACCAAATCAAGAAGCTACAACTGTAGCTTCGGCTATTAATAATTTCTTCTTCAGATTTGGTATGCCATTCGAACTACATTCCTATCAAGGCCGTAACTTTGAATCAGCTGTGTTCCATG
>NW_013814086.1:0-487 GCF_000517525.1 Limulus polyphemus
CTTCCTAAGATCCTATGTTCCTTTCGTCAAAGTGCACTCAGGTGGATTCAATTACTTTAGAATTTCGCTTTGATGAAATAAACTTATTTTTTCTTATTACCTTTTCCATTGTTAGTATCAAACATTAGGCCTATCACTTTTACACTTCACACCAACTATACCCTCTTTGTTTTTATCTGACTAATACTATCTGTCTGCTGCTGCTTGCTTGTCTCATGCTATTTATATCTTTATTACATAGTCATCTGGCCACTTTCTATATTCTTGACATCAATTAGTTATTAACAAAACCTTCTACAATCTTCTGCTTTTAACTCTTATTATAACAAAACTTAAAAATAATAAAATATTCACTCACAAATATAAATTAATCACTAATATGTAAACCAAACAGTATTTTATATCATGACACTCAAACATTTTATTATATTATTATTTATTTTACCTAATTTAATCCTAACTAACCTAAAAAGATCCCTATTATTAC
>NW_013814087.1:0-487 GCF_000517525.1 Limulus polyphemus
TACCCAGAAAGGATGTTGGAACTGTGGAAAGCATGGACATTCGAGGAGCCAGTGTAGGAGGAATATTACCAAAAAGTCAGCCTCAAGGAGACCATTAGTGGTTGATGTTGAACGACACCCACCAACCCCCATCATGAAAGTCCCAACAGCTAGGTGTAAAATGCCAAGCACACACAGTGTCTATGTGACAGGAAAGCTAGATGGCCAAAGGTGCAACTTTGTCATAGACTCTGCATCTCAGCAAACCCTTGTGAGCATCAAGGTGTTAGATCACGAAGGAGTACCAGAAGCCATACAGAAGCTTTAGGGTGTGACAGGACATTCTACAAGATTGTGGGGACCAGTGTGGGTAACTATTGAGCTCATGGGCACAAAGGACAGACAGAAAGTATACTTGGCTGACATTGAAGACGAATGAATATTAGGATTGGACTATATACTACCAAGGAAGTTTGTAATTGATTTTGATAAAATGACGTTTGGGAAC
>NW_013814088.1:0-1015 GCF_000517525.1 Limulus polyphemus
ATATAATAGTACTGTCTGTTGTATGTTCATATAACCACTTCTATATAAATATAATAGTACTGTCTGTTGTATGTTCATGTAACTACTTCTATATGAATATAATATTACTGTCTGTTGTATATCCATGTAACTACTTCTATATAAATATAATAGTACTGTCTGTTGTATGTTCATGTAACTACTTCTATATGAATATAATATTACTGTCTGTTGTATGCCCATCTAATTTCTTCGCAGGGTGTGGATGGATCTCACCAAATTTGGTATGGAGGTTCATTAGGTCCATGAAGAGATACATACACATTTTCAGTTTTGCGTTTTGTAGTTTTTATGGGCGTTTTTAAATTACTACCTTACCTCCTGTGAATGGATATTCAAATTTGATATGAAAGTTCATTATTTCCATGAGAAGATACTTATAAGATATTTATAAATTCACAGTTTTGCACTTTACGTTTTGCGATTTTTTATGGGAGTCATTGAGTTTCGCATTTTTTTACCACTGCATCGCCCTCTACTGATGGACCTTCACCAAATTTGGCATGAAGGTTTTTTGGGTCCATGCGGAAATACAAGGAAAGTTGCGGTTTCACATTTTGTGTTTTACAGTTTTTATGGGCGTTTTTGTGTTTTTTACAATTACATAGAAAGAAAGCAGCTTTTCATGTCTTAAGATAACCTTTCATTAATCATAAATTTGCATAACTTCCGCTCAGGGGACGGGAACTCCAGCTGATTCTACAATATATAGCTTCACACCTGTAAATCTGTTGACGTACTGTAACTCGAATAGATTCTCATGTACCACACGTGCAATTGTAGAACTTTGGATAAAATTACAAACTTCAGTATCCCATTTAAAAAAATTGGAGACCACTTTTTATACCTCCGCGGAGAGACACACTGTTTTTCTATTGTTTCTTTTTTTTTACTTTTTCCAAACACTCTTCAATCGACCTCCGCTATTCCTTCATTTCTCGGCGGATTAACTTGAAGCTTGATAGGGTTATAGCTT
>NW_013814089.1:0-487 GCF_000517525.1 Limulus polyphemus
TTCAACCATTTGGTTTCCTATAGCGAATAAAATAAACAAACTTCCTCTTTTAAATATATATAGATAGATAGATTATTCAAGATCTTGTTTTTGTCATCTTACACCTTTTAATGAAGATGGGAACATTGACACGGAAATAATATAATAGCCAATGCTTGGCAAGAGGTTTTCGTTTATAAAATTTTGTTGTTATTCTCGACATGATTTTTATTTTATTTCCTCATCTCCTTAGTTACTATTTGCAAATAGTCAATAATATTGTAGGTCCATTTTATTGTTGTTCTTTCTATGCGCTGTTATAACACATTTTCATCTCATCATTTAATTTCTGTTGTGCATATATTGTTCTATGGTTTTTACAAAAAAATGATGCAATAATCATTCATTGTCAATTTCGTCATTAAATACTACACCAAATAAAAAATAAATAGCACCATTAAATTTCTTGTAAAAAACTGAAGTTATTTTAAAATTTTTAAGTTCAACC
>NW_013814090.1:0-487 GCF_000517525.1 Limulus polyphemus
AAACGATACAGACACCATAAATTACAAAGAAAATTACGTTACAGCACTTAAAAGATTAGTCCTGTTCACATTCCTCTCATTATAGGCAAGATTTATGTTGGAATGCGAAACTTAAGCTCTTCAACGTATTGAGACTGCCAACTGTGAGAAAGTCATAGCTTCCCTGTATTATTTAGTATTTAGCCTATTTCACAACCAGCATATGGGTTTTATTGTTGTCACTACTGAGTTTGCACCATTTGCAAAATATTAGAATAAACTATATATATATCAGTTAGATTGTTTTAATTCTAATGTGGTACTGGTACTAGTAGTATTACGTACAAATCACACAAGTTTATCATTCTAAATACTGAATCATATTATTATGAACTAAATATAAAATTATGCAAAATTATTGAGCTTAAAACTACAAATTTAAATTCAAAAGAATATAAAAAATCACAAACTCTTTCAGTTTAAAGTCCTAAGTCTAATTCACTTTCCT
>NW_013814091.1:0-487 GCF_000517525.1 Limulus polyphemus
TTTAATTATCATGTCATTATTAACAACAGCAAAATATTGATACACTCTATATATAATTAATTATCATGTCATGATAAACAAGAGATTATATTAATACACTATATATTTAATTATCATGTCATAATAAACAACAGCAAAATATTGATACACTCTGTATATTTTAATTACCATGTCATAATAAACAACAGCAAAATATTTATACACTATATATTTAGTTATCATGTCATTGTAAGCAACAGCAAAATATTGATACACTCTATATATTTAATTATCATGTTATTATAAACAACAGCAAAATATTGATACACACTGTATACTTAATTATCATGTCATGATAAACAACAACAGCAAAATATTGATATACACTATATATTTAATTATCATGTTATAATAAACAACATCAAAATATTGATACACTCTGTATATTTTAATTATTATGTCATAATAAACAACAGCAAAATATTGATACACACTGTATATTTTAATT
>NW_013814092.1:0-487 GCF_000517525.1 Limulus polyphemus
TACTGACCTTACCTATCTAAAACCTCACACTAGAATGCAGGCAGTACTGTCGTTACTTACTCAGAACCTCACACTAAAATAGCAGGCAGTATTGATGTTACTTACTCATAACCTTGCACTATAACAGTAGGCGATAATGGTGTTACTTATGCAGAATCTCTCACTAGAACAGCAGGCAGTAATTGCGTTATTACTTAGAACCTCACAGTAGAACAGCAGGCAGCACTGATGATTCTTACTCAGATCCTTACATTAGTACAGCAGGTAGTACTAATGTTACCGACTCAGGATCTTGCACTTAAACAGCAGGCAGTACTGACGTAACATATATAAAACCTCACATTAGAGTAGCAGACAGCACTGATGTTACTTGCTCGTAACCCTTCACTAGAATTGCAGGCAGTATTGATGTTACTTATTCAGAACCTTGCACCCGAAAGGTTTCCCGTGCAGTGAATCTCAAGTCATATTACTTGATTTCATTTAG
>NW_013814093.1:0-486 GCF_000517525.1 Limulus polyphemus
GTACACAGTATCGTTAAATCTTGTGTCTTCTTATTGACAGTACACATTATCGTTAAATCTTGTATCTTATTATTGACAGGACACATTATTGTTAAATCTTGTGTTTTCTTACTGACAGTACACATTATCGTTGAATATTGTGTCTTCTTATTGACAGTACACAGTATCGTTAAATCTTATGTCTTCTTATTGACAGGACACATTATTGTAAAATCTTGTGTTTTCTTACTGACAGTACACATTATCGTTGAATATTGTGTCTTCTTATTGACAGTACACAGTTTTGTTAAATCTTGTGTCTTCTTATTGACAGTACACAGTATTGTTAAATCTTGTGTCTTCTTATTGACAGTACACAGTATCGTTAAATCTTGAGTCTTCTTATTGACAGTACACAGTATCGTTAAATATTGTGTCTTTTTATGGATAGTACACAGTATTGCTAAATCGTAGTGTCTTCTTGTTGAGAGTGCACAGTATCGTTAA
>NW_013814094.1:0-487 GCF_000517525.1 Limulus polyphemus
CTTTTTCCTCCAACAACTGCTGTAATATCTCTTCTTTTTTCTTTTCTCGTTCTTCCTGTTTATTTTCTTGTTTGTTTTCTCGTTCTTCCAATTCCTTTTCTTATCTATTTTCTCTTTCTTCTTGTTTCTTTTGCTGTTCTTGTATTGCTGCCATCACATCTGCTAAACTGTAGTTTGATTTGCCACTTCTCGTTTCCATCTTCTTTTTTTTTGTCCCACTCTCTGATACGTTCGTTTGTTAATTTCACGGAAAAATTCTTTCCGATGCAAGTCCTTTCTTAAATAAAATTAGTTTATTCTTTCTCAATACAACTTTGCAATACACTTAATTTCCACAGTCCCTTTAACTTCAACACATGCTATAATTCACAACGATTCACGCACTTTACTTATGGTCACTACTGCTCGCTTGACTCAATTATTTATCTCTATATCTGCAATCATCTCTCCGCTTTATTTGTCGGACTTATATACTAAAATAGAGAGT
>NW_013814095.1:0-487 GCF_000517525.1 Limulus polyphemus
GAAGTATATAGGTTATATTTTTATGCTAAAATGGGTTCAGAATACACGCGATGACATAGTCATCTATAATGTCAAAAGGGCGTATTTATGGGGCTGAGTGTGACTGCCATAACGCCAAGAGGAAGTGTTTCCGTATATTACGAATAGAAATCACAGACAGACAGACACGCACATGTGTGCGTTCGCACGTATATGTCTGTGTATGTGTGACCACCATAGGTCCAAGAATCTAAATTTTTTCACCCATACTAAGTGGACCCTGAGGGTGTGCACTTGGGTATTATTATTTATGTGATCCACTTGCCAACGCCTATGCGCAAGCGGATGTTTTTAATAAAGCAAGCCAGTTAAAAAAACCACATAGAAAATAACTTTTCTAATATACAGAAAAGCCAGTGCATGTTGGTAAAAATGCGTTCCAATTATGGCTTTTATGTCATGTTGCTTAGCAACAAAAGTATATAGGTTATACCGTTAAGCTAAAATA
>NW_013814096.1:0-486 GCF_000517525.1 Limulus polyphemus
TATTATTATAATCAGTTGTAAGTCAGATCATAGCCTAGCTTTTAAGGTAAGGATATAACAGATAAGTTATTATTATTATAATCAGTTGTAAGTCAGATCGTACCCTCGTTTCTTATAGTAAGGATATAATAGATAAGTTATTATTAGTATAATCAGTTGTAAGTCAGATCGTAGCCTAGCTTTTAAGGTAAGGATATAACAGATAAGTTATTATTGTTATAATCAGTTGTAAGTCAGATCGTACCCTCGTTTCTTATGGTAAGGATAGGTAGATAGATACACAGGTAGACGGATGGTGACTGACTACTGAACTCATAGATAGATAGATACACAGGTAGACGGATGGTGACTGACTACTGAACTCATAGATAGATAGATACACAGGTAGACGGATGGTGACTGACTGCTGAACTGATAGATAGATAGATAGATAGATAGATACACAGGTAGACGGCGTGACTGACTGCTGAACTGATAGATAGATAC
>NW_013814097.1:0-487 GCF_000517525.1 Limulus polyphemus
CCTGTGGCTTCCTTCGCATTGGATCACTCCTATTACTGACATTCATATCTGGGATGTGACTTCTAACGGGACTGAATATGTCTGCATTAGGGTTTAGCTGCGGGCTCTGTAAGGGGCTTGCCATTGTCTGGGGCTGATTAAGTCGATGGTCAATGTATCCTCCTTGTGTAACAGACAACAAATCGTTCTTTAACGTATCTAATTCGCTTTTAAATTTACTGATGTTTTCCATTTGTACTTCTTGTCACTGTTGTTGACTTTCCTGCAACTGTTGGATTCTTTCTTCCTGTTTCCTTTCTTGTTCTAGTTGCCACTGTTGTTGACTTTCTTCCTGTTTCCTTTCTTGTTCTAGTTGCCACTGTTGTTGACTTTCTTCCTGTTTATTTTCTTTTTCCTCCAACCACTGCTGTAATTTCTCTTCTCGTTCTTCTTGTTTCTTTTCTTTTTCCTCAAACAACTGCTGTAATTTCTCTTCTTGTTTCTTTTC
>NW_013814098.1:0-488 GCF_000517525.1 Limulus polyphemus
AGAGATAGAGACGGACAATTGAGTCAAGCGCGGTAGTGACCGTAAATAAAGTGTGTGAATCGTTGTGATTTATGGCATGTGTTTAAGTTAAAGTGACTGTGGAAATTAAGTGTATTGCAAAGTTGTATTGAGAAAGAATAAACTAGTTTTATTTAAGAATGGACTTGTGTCGCTAAAGTTTCATCCGAAAGAAATTATACGGGAATTTAACAAACGACCAGAGACGTAACAAATTGGTGTCAGAGAGTGGGAAAAGAAAAAAATATGGAAACGAGAAGTGGCAAGTCAAACTATGGCTTAGCATATTTGATGGCAGCAATGCTCGAACAGCAAAATAAACAAGATAGATTACAGCAGTTGTTGGAGGAAAAAGAAAAGAAACAAGATGAGAGACTACAGCAGTGGGTGGAGGAGAAAGAAAATAAACAAGAAGAGAGACTACAGCAGTGGTTGGAGGAGAAAGAATATAAACAAGAAGAGAGACTATG
>NW_013814099.1:0-484 GCF_000517525.1 Limulus polyphemus
GGAGATTGGGTGGTGCAGTTGGGTAGGCCTTGTGTGCCATGCTCTCCAAGTCTTGTGCCAGCTCTTGCAGGTTCTCCCCTTTAGCACGGACTCTCATCCTGAACCTGGCCCTGTAGACTTCTGACTGATTCTGGGTTCCGCACCTGAGTTCCAGAGCCTCTACCAGTGCTCTGTAGCTGTGTCTGTCGACTGCTGTCAACTGTCCAAGTATTTCCAGTGGTTGTCCCTTCAAGCTCGTTGCCAGATATACAGCTTTCTGTTCCTCTGTCCATCCATTCATCTCTGCCAGTAGCTCGAATTGTGCTCTATATGCGTCCCACAGTGCCTTCCCATCGAATTCTCGTGGCTTCCTTCGCACTGGATCACTCCTATTACTGACATTCATATCTGGGATGTGACTTCTAACGGGACTGAATATGTCTGCATTAGGGTTTAGCTGCGGGCTCTGTAAGGGGCTTGCCATTGTCTGGGGCTGATTAAGTCG
>NW_013814100.1:0-485 GCF_000517525.1 Limulus polyphemus
TATTAAGTATATATACGCTGATTGTATGATAACGAGTATCTAGTCTTATTAAGTATATAAACGCTGATTGTATGATAACAAGTATCTAGTCTTATTAAGTATATAAACGCTGATTGTATGATAACGAGTATCTAGTCTAATTAAGTATATAAACGCTGATTGTATGATAACAAGTATCTAGTCTTATTAAGTATATAAACGCTGTTTGTATGATAACGAGTATCTAGTCTTATTAAGTATATAAACGCTGATTGTATGATAACGAGTATCTAGTCTTATTAAGTATATAAACGCTGATTGTAAGATAACGAGTATCTAGTCTTATTATAGTATATAAACGCTGATTGTATGATAACAAGTATCTAGTCTTATTAAGTATATAAACGCTGATTGTATGATAACGAGTATCTAGTCTTATTATAGTATATAAACGCTGATTGTATGAGAACGAGTATCTAGTCTTATTATATTATATAAACGCTGAT
>NW_013814101.1:0-490 GCF_000517525.1 Limulus polyphemus
AAGAATGCCTCACCAAGAGTTTTGGCTCAACAGATTGCAGCCAACTGTGAAGTATGATGGTTTGGAGAGCTGTTTGGGTTGGTGGGAGATCGAGCTTGGTGGAGTGCATTGGCAACATAAAATTTTGCGAAATATGTCGAAATATTGGAGGAAGGACTCTTGCCACTTTATTCCTCGAGTTTCGTGGACAAGAACACAACGTTGTTCCAGGAAGATGGAGCACCGTGTCACACTGCTAGAAACACCCAAAAGTGGCAGAAAGAAAATGGTATCCAGAAGTTGCCCTGGCTGAGCCAATCTCCTGACATGTACCCCATTGAAAACCTCTGGGCCATACTCAACCAGCAAGTCAAGAAACAACAAAAAAAAAAAAAAAACAACTTCGAAGAGCGATCTACTCCAAGTTTTGAAAAAAGAGTAGGCGAAAATCCCACAATCTAAAATTGACGAGATGATTCTCATGATGCCCCAAAGGATCAACGAACTCCAC
>NW_013814102.1:0-656 GCF_000517525.1 Limulus polyphemus
AATTATCTCTATAGGTGTGGGGGATAAGTTAGCAAATTGGATAGAAGAGTGGCTGGATGGAAGAAAGCAGAGGGTTGTTACAAATGGAGTTCAGTCAAACTGGATTAATGTCACAAGTGGGGTACCTCAGGGCTCAGTCTTAGGACCTTTGCTCTTTTTTGATTTACATGAACGACATAAATGAAATGATATCATTGATATAATTACTTAAATTTGCAGATAATATTAAGGTCTTGGGTACTGCTAGCTGTGAAGAAAATGCTGCTGATTTACAAAAGGATTTAGATCATTTAGTCAGTTGGGTAAATAAATGGCAGATGGGTTTTAATTATAATAAATGCAAGATAATGCATGTGGGTTATCATAATTTGAATTTTAAGTATAATTTATGTGTTATGAAGGAAAGGGATCTTGGTGTAATAGTCAATCAGCCTCTAAAGCCATCCAAGCAATGTGACGTTCCTAGTGGTAGGGCAAATAGGATTTTAGGTTGTATCTATAGAAATATTGAATACAAGTCTAAAGGTTGGTTGGTTGGTGTTGGTGTTTTATGGCGCAAAGCAGCTAGGCTATCTGCGCCAAACAACCGGTAAAAGCAAGGAAAGTAGATTAAAGTAAAATGTAAAAAAACAGTGAGTTAAAAATCAATAGATGTC
>NW_013814103.1:0-488 GCF_000517525.1 Limulus polyphemus
ACACAAGATTTAACAATTCTGTGTACTATCAATAAAAAGACACAAGATTTAACGATACTGTGTACTATCAATAACAAGACAAAAGATTTAACGATACTGTGTACTGTCAATAAGAAGAAACAAGATTTAACGATACTGTATACTGTCAATAAAAGACACAAGATTTAACGATACTGTGTACTGTCAATAAGAATACACAAGATTTAACAATACTGTGTACTGTCAATAAGAAAACACAAGATTTAACAATTCTGTGTACTATCAATAAAAAGACACAAGATTTAACGATACTGTGTACTATCAATAACAAGACAAAAGATTTAACGATACTGTGTACTGTCAATAAGAAGAAACAAGATTTAACGATACTGTGTACTGTCAATAATAAGACACAATATTTAACGATACTGTGTACTGTCAATAAGAAGACACAATATTTAACAATACTGTGTACGGTCAATAAAAAGAAAGAAGACTAACGATACTAT
>NW_013814104.1:0-487 GCF_000517525.1 Limulus polyphemus
TCTTAATTGTAATGTTAAATAAGTTAATAATTTTCACTATGTTTTTGGTACGGTTACAGTAAAGTTATTTCTCGTAGTTTTGGAATCATATGTGTTTCCTCTTCTAACATCTAGTTACCTATTCTGAAAGGGGTTCATTAAATAAATATTTTGAAATATGATAATCTAACAAATGTTTATTTTGGATTGTTCACAATCGATATTCTAATGAGATAAAACATTGTTCTTCTGTGTGTGTTTTTTAACACATATGACATATAAAAAGTAACAATTTACATTTGATGCCACTATATATATCTTGTTTCAACTCTAACTCTGATAAACATGTTAGGAGTTCTTTTTGTAAATCCAATTTGTTTGGGTACATTCCAATAAATCACATATTCTGTCATTTGATTACGAAAAAGGTTTGTCTGTTTGTTTGTAATTAAGCACAAAGCTACACAATGGGCTATCTGTGCTCTGACCACCACGAGTATCGAAATGC
>NW_013814105.1:0-612 GCF_000517525.1 Limulus polyphemus
AAATATATTTACTAAAAATAAACTCTGGTGTGAAAAGATAGGAATAGATTTATTAGACATCAACTCTGGTATGAAAAAATAGGAATAGATTTACTAGACATCAACTCTGGTGTGAAAAAACAGGAATAGATTTACTAGACATCAACTCTGGTGTGAAAAAACAGGAACAGATTTACTAGAAATAAACTCTGGTGTGAAAAGATAGAAATATATTTACTAAAAATAAACTGGTGTGAAAAGATAGGAATAGATTTACTAGACATCAACTCTGGTGTGAAAAAACAGGAATAGATTTACTAGACATCAACTCTGGTGTGAAAAAACAGGAACAGATTTACTAGAAATAAACTCTGGTGTGAAAAGACAGGAATATATTTACTAAAAATAAACTCTGGTGTGAAAAGATAGGAATAGCTTTACTAGACATAAACTCTGGTGTGAAAAAACAGGAATAGATTTACTAGACATCAACTCTGGTGTGAAAAGATAGAAATATATTTACTAGACATCAACTCTGGTGTGAAAAGATAGAAATATATTTACTAAAAATAAACTGGTGTGAAAAGATAGGAATAGATTTACTAAAAATAAACTCTGGTGTGAAAAGATAGG
>NW_013814106.1:0-632 GCF_000517525.1 Limulus polyphemus
ATCAATACTGTGTACTGTCAATAAGAAGACACAAGATTTAACAATAATGTGTACTGTCTATAAGAATATACAGGATTTATCAATACTGTGTACTGTCAATAAGAAGACACAATATTTAACAATACTGTGTACTGTCAATAAGAAGACAAAAGATTTAACAATACTGTGTATTGTCAATAAGAAAACACAAGATTTAAAAATACTGTGTACTGTCAATAAGTAGACACAAGATTTATAAATACTGTGTACTGTCAATAAGTAGACACAATATTTAACAATACTGTGTACCGTCAATAAGAAGACACAAGATTTAAAAATACTGTGTACTATCAAAAAGTAGACACAAGATTTAACAATACTGTGTACTGTCAATAAGAAGGCACAAGATTTAACAATACTGTGTACTGTCAATAAGAAGACACAAGATTTAAAAATACTGTGTGCTGTCAATAAGAAGACACAAGATTTAACAATACTGTGTACTGTCAATAAGAAGACAAAAGATTTAACAATACTGTGTACTGTCAATAAGAAGACACAAGATTTAAAAATACCGTGTACTGTCAATAAGTAGACACAAGATTTATAAATACTGTGTACTGTCAATAAGAAACACAAGATTTAAAAATACC
>NW_013814107.1:0-680 GCF_000517525.1 Limulus polyphemus
TTATTGTTAAATCTTGTGTTTTTTTACTGACAGTACACATTATCGTTGAATATTGTGTCTTCTTATTGACAGTACACAGTATCGTTAAATCTTGTGTCTTCTTATTGACAGGACACAGTATCGTTAAATCTTGTGATTTCTTATTGACAGTACACAGTATCGTTAAATCCTGTGTCTTCTTATTGACATTGCACAGTATTGTTAAATCTTGTTTCTTCTTATTGACAGTACACAGTATCGTTAAATCTTGTGTCTTCTTCTTGACAGTACACAGTATCGTTAAATCTTGTGTCTTCTTATTGACAGTACACAGTATTGTTAAATCTTGTGTCTTGTTATTCACAGTACACAGTATCGGTAAATCTTGTGTCTTCTTATTGATAGTACACAGTATTGTTAATTCGAGTGTCTACTTATTGACAGTACACAGTTTTGTTAAATCTTGTGTCTTCTTATTGACAATACACAATATAGTTAAATCTTGTGTCGTTCTGTCAATAAGAAACAGTATCGTTAAATCTTGTGTCTTCTTATTGACAGGTCACATTATTGTTAAATCTTGTGTTTTTTACTGACAGTACACATTATCGTTGAATATTGTGTCTTCTTATTGACAGTACACAGTATCGTTAAATCTTGTGTCTTCTTATTGACAGGACACAGTATCGTTAAAGTCTTGT
>NW_013814108.1:0-487 GCF_000517525.1 Limulus polyphemus
TTGTGTAAAAATAATAGATCATTACATGCAAACTGTGTAAAAATAATAGATCATTACATGCAAGTTATGTAAAAATAATAGATCATAACCTGCAAATTATCTAAAAACAATATGCAGAACTAACATATGTTTGAAAACAAAAATAAAAGATATATATTGTTCTAAACAATATAAGAAGTAAATTAACCCTAATTTTGAATACACATCATATTTCTTCTTTTTAAATATGATTTCAAACCATACTGCTACTTGCCTGTGTTGCATTTCAGGGGTTTTATAAGTGATGTACAGTATAGAAAGTCTTATAAAGACAGTGCTACATTTCAGGGGTTTTATAAGTGATGTACAGTATAGAAATTTTTATAATGACAGTGCTACATTTCAGGGGTTTTATAAGTGATGTACAGTATAGAAATTTTTATAAAGACAGTGCTACATTTGAGAGGTTTTATAAGTGATGTACAGTATAGAAATTCTTATAAAGACA
>NW_013814109.1:0-487 GCF_000517525.1 Limulus polyphemus
CCTGAATTTTGTGTTAGACAAACACCTTGGATATCTCTTAAGATTATCTTATGAAGTACCATTATAAATGACTTGAAGTTTCAAGAAGGTTTAACAAAAGAGAATATAATACTCTAAGGAATTTATATAGACATATTTAATTATCATATCTTAGAAAGACCCCGTACCCTGCGTGAGTATGAAGATAGTTTCACCTTCAAGATGTTTGTGTTTGTTTTTATAAACACCTATTCAGCCCTTATTTATATAGCATTCTTTAAAGGAAGGTAAGGATATTAACCTAATTTGTTCTTTATAATTTGTGAAACTGTTAAGGTGACTCACAGTATGGAATGTCCTGTAATTCATCAGAATTATTATAACATTGTCATGAAATTACTTTCTGAGAAATATTAGGTATTCGATGAGGAGGAACCCACTTTGAGACTAATAATGGCTGGAGATGGCTTGAATGGGTAATGAAGAAAAACTTTGATATAAGTTTAAC
>NW_013814110.1:0-487 GCF_000517525.1 Limulus polyphemus
CTGTTGTATGTATCTATATAAATGTAATAGTACTGTCTGTTGTATGTATCTATATAAATATAATACTACTGTCTGTTGTATGTATCTAAATAAATATAATAGTATTGTCTGTTGTATGTTATCTATATAAATATAATAGTACTGTCTGTTGTATGTATCTATATAGATATAATAGTACTGTCTGTTGTATGTATCTATATGAATGTAATAGTACTGTCTGTTGTATGTATCTATATAAATATAATAGTATTGTCTGTTGTATGTATCTATATAAATGTAATAGTACTGTCTGTTGTATGTTATCTATATAAATATAATAGTACTGTCTGTTGTATGTATCTACATCAATATAATAGTACTGTCTGCTGTATGTATCTATATCAATATAATAGTACTGTCTGTTGTATGTATCTATATAGATATAATACTACTGTCTGTTGTATGTTATCTATATAAATGTAATAGTACTGTCTGTTGTATGTTATCT
>NW_013814111.1:0-484 GCF_000517525.1 Limulus polyphemus
CTATTATTCATCATTAATAAATTATTTAGCAGTGAAAATATCCCAGGTAGACAGCTTTTATTCATCATTAATAAATTATTTATCAGTGTAAATATCCCAGGTAGACGCTATTATTCATCATTAATAAATTATTTAGCAGTGAAAATATCCCAGGTAGACAGCTTTTATTCATCATTAATAAACTATTTATCAGTGTAAACGCAGGCAGACTGCTAGTATTCATCATTAATAAATTATTTAGCAGTGAAAATATCCCAGGTAGACTGCTATTATTATTCATTAATATCATTAACAAATTATTTAGCAGTGAAAATATCCCAGGTAGACTGCTATTATTCATCATTAATATCATTAACAAATTATTTAGCAGTGTAAATATCCCAGGTAGACTGCTATTATTCATCATTAATATCATTAACAAATTATTTAGCAGTGAAAATATCCCAGGTAGACTGCTATTATTCATCATTAATAAATTATTTAG
>NW_013814112.1:0-423 GCF_000517525.1 Limulus polyphemus
GTGTGATGTCTATAAGAAGATACAAGATTTATCAATACTGTGTACTGTCAAAAAGAAGACACAAGATTTAACAATACTGTGTCCTGTCAATAAGAAGATACAGGATTATTCAATACTGTGTCCTGTCAATAAGAAGATACAGGATTTATCAATACTCTGTACTGTCAATAAGAAGACACAAGGTTTAACGATACTGTGTACTATGATAACAATTTATAAGATTTAATGATACTGTGTACTATCAATAACAAGCCACAAGATTTAACAATACTGTGTACTGTCAGTAAAAAGACACAAGATTTAACGATACTGTGTACTGTCAATAAGAAGATACAAAATTTAAAAATATTGTATCCTTTCAATAAGAAGATAAAGGGTATTATCAATACTGTGTACTGTCAAAAAGAAGAAATAAGATTTAAC
>NW_013814113.1:0-487 GCF_000517525.1 Limulus polyphemus
GTGGGGAAGAAGGGAGGGAGAGTGTCAGCAGAGGCAAGTATGTTTCAAAATACATTTTCAGATTAGGAAAATGATAACGTCCAAAACATACATATCTCCATTGACACTTATAGCTAGAATCCCACATTGAGAAGACAGTGGGGCCGGTGAGGTCATAGATCATACAGAAAATGTCTGCATAGAACAAAGGTGTACCATGAGAAGTGATACCCAAGCAGGGAAAACTGCACTACATCCAGAACAGGTGTGCTTTACACTCAAAGCTACAGAAAAGTGAAAAGGGTGGAATATTACACAAGTAAGTATGATGGGCCAGCCCCAACCACGCATCCGAGGTTCCATGACTTGAGGCTGGATTTATCTATATCCCCCATTGGTGGCAAGGGCAGTTGGACCACAAATATATACATATCTTGGTGATAGGATCCCCAGCAGCAGCCACAGAATGATGCATTTTGAACAACCGGATTTCTGAGACAACACTCCT
>NW_013814114.1:0-1377 GCF_000517525.1 Limulus polyphemus
AATGCCACTTTCAGAAAACATAATTTTACTGGTTGGCCCAGAGAACTGGAAAATCATCCTGGATCACAATCTATGGTCAGAATGTCCAGTTCAATGGCCCAGCCAGTGTAAGCTTATTTTGTTCTCAAAACAGGGACTTCATTATTAAAAGTACATAAATAGGTAAAAAATAAAAATTCTATTAATTTCCATTGGAGCCACAAACATACCATAATAAAAATGTTTGTTTGAGAAAACAAAAACTTTTATCTCTGTGCTTGATTAAATGTTTAATTCATACAAAATCCTTCTTCCGATATTAAACCTTTGTTGTTGTATTTGTAAGAAAAGAAAATCAGGCAGAGTTATGTAGCCACAAATTTAAAAATTTTTACTTAATACCTTAAATGTGATGATAAAAAAGAACATTTTGAAAATTTGTATGGTAACTAGCCCCCAGATTTGTGTATTGAAAATACAGCTTACAAAAACATATTTAACATGATTTATACAAGTTACATCCAGCTGACTGTTTTTTAATGATAGAATTTGTTGTACTGATCATACTTTACTCTTTATATTCATAACTAATTTATTAATTTTAACATAATCAGGATCGGCTGTATATATGAACTTTAAGAAAATGACCATTGAAATAATAACATGGAATATTTAAGCATACATTTACTTTTAGAAAACACTACTCTGTATTTTTGTTATATAATAAAAATTATTGCTGGATGGAAAGTCCAATAGTGTTCTTTCCAGAAATGGCACTCGACTGAAACAGTCAGCATACTCTGTTTCTTCGCTGTATACAAGTACAATCCAATCAGTGGATGTACGGAAACAGTTTATGTATGATTGACAGATGATTTACTAATTATTTTATTTGAAAGTCAGATTGACAAACGAGAAATGTGTGCCCCCTACCCCTTACCCCGATGTATTAAGATAATGTACTTAGTATCCTTTTATTTACCACATCACTGGTATAAACGTCAGCAGTACAAAACAGTTTTCCTTAACTTAACCCATAAGTACAGTTTAAAATTTGGTTACCACCTGGTACCATAAGAAATATTGTCAAATGCTTTAAAGGGGGAGGTGGGTGATTGTAACTGTTTTCATCACAATCTTTATGACTGACAAGATAGTTTTGTTTGACAACCACTCAAAAAACTCAAATAAAGATTTAATACTTCGGTAGTATATAAAAAAATGTTGATAAAATTAGACATGAATCAGTGAATATTGAAAAGTTTACACCTGTTAATATTCTTAGGTAGTATATAAAAAAATTTTGATAAAATTAGACAATATTAACAGGTGTAAACTTTTTAAAATTTAGTGATTCATAAAGAAACTGTTATAATTTAATTTAAAATTTTGATTTAA
>NW_013814115.1:0-484 GCF_000517525.1 Limulus polyphemus
GAAAATCAAGTGGAAATACGGCTAAAAATACCGTTATCCAAGTCGAAAAAATCTAGTTTAAGAAGAACTAAAAAGACCATTATAAAAGTTATTAAAATATGGTGTAAAAAAGACTTAAAAGACCGTTATCAAGGTCGAAAACATCTAGTCTATGAAGGCCTAAAAAGACAGTTATGAACGTCGACACAATCTAGTGGAAGAAAAACTAAAAACCCGTTATCAAAGTCAAGAAAATCAAGTGGAAATAAAGCTAAAAATACCGTTATCCAAGTCGAAAAAATCAAGTTAAAGAAGGACTAAAAAGACCATTATAAAAGTTATTAAAATATATTGTAAAAAAGACTGAAAAGACCGTTATCAAGGTCGAAAACATCTAGTCTATGAAGGCCTAAAAAGACAGTTATGAACGTCGACACAATCTGGTGAAAGAAAACTAAAACCCGTTATCAAAGTCAAGAAAATCAAGTGGAAATACGGCTAAAAA
>NW_013814116.1:0-477 GCF_000517525.1 Limulus polyphemus
GGTGACTAGATGGAACTCGTGTTTGGATGTTTTTCCCACCCGCAGTGGCTCAATTGTAAGTCTGGAAGTGACTAGGTGGAACTCCTGTTTGGATGTTTTCCCACCCGCAGTGGCTCAATTGTAAGTCTGGAAGTGACTAGGTGGAACTCCTGTTTGGATATCTCTCCACCCCTAGTGGCTTAATTGTAAGTCTGGAGGTGACTAGACGGAACTCCTGTTTGGATGTCTCTCTACCTCCAGTGGCTCAATGGTAATTCTGGAGGTGACTAGATGGAACTATTGTTTGGATGAGCCTCCTCCACCCCCAGTGGCTCAATGGTAAGTCTGGAGGTGACAAGATGGAACTACTGTTTGGATGTTTTCCCACCCACAGTGGCTCAATTGTAAGTCTGGAAGTGACAAGATGGAACTCCTGTTTGGATGTTTCCCCACCCCCAGTGGCTCAATGATAAGTCTGGAGGTGACTAGATGGATCTT
>NW_013814117.1:0-486 GCF_000517525.1 Limulus polyphemus
ACACAGTCATCACATATTTATTACATTAAACAACTGTACACAGTCATCACATATTTACATTAAACAACTGAACACAGTCATCACGTTTATATACATTAAACAACTGTACACAATCATCACATATTTATATACATTAAACAACTGTACACAATCATCACATGTTTACTTACATTAAATAACTGTACACAATCATCACATATTTACATTAAACAACTGTACACAATCATCACATCTTTACATTAAACAACTGTATACAGTCATCACATATTTATTTACAATAAATCTGTACACAATCATCACATATTTACATTAAACAACTGTACACAATCATC
The DNA here is from genome assembly GCF_000517525.1 of Limulus polyphemus. Lineage (NCBI taxonomy): Eukaryota > Metazoa > Arthropoda > Merostomata > Xiphosura > Limulidae > Limulus > Limulus polyphemus. Next base: position 333 of record NW_013814117.1, read on the forward strand.
ACATCTTTACATTAAACAACTGTATACAGTCATCACATATTTATTTACAATAAATCTGTACACAATCATCACATATTTACATTAACAACTGTACACAATCATCACATTTATTTACATTAAACAACTGTATACAGTCATCACATATTTATTTACA